>NC_056739.1:65297327-65414827 GCF_019279795.1 Protopterus annectens | reverse complement strand
GGTACCCATTGGAAGGAACAGTGTGTTATGTCCGGTTTTTGGACGATACGTTTTTGTTGTGGAAAGGAACAGATGATTCTATAGATCAATTTCTTGACTATTTAAATCATACAAGCCCCGACTTGAAATTTACTTATAGTTTCAGTAGGAAGGGTATAAATTATTTGGACACATACATCTTTAGTGATGGGTATGGATTTCAGTCCAGAATATATCGGAAAGAAACCTTCTGTAATTCCTATCTTGAATACACCAGCAATCATCCTCACACTCAGAAAAGAAGTAGCCTCAAAGGGCAGTGTATCAGGGCAGCCAGAATGACTACATTGCAGGAAGACATGGTTAAGGAAATTAATTTCACTGGTGAGATGTTTAGGAAAAGGGGATACTCTGACAATTTAATAAGTGACATAATTGGATATATGATCAGAGAGTGGGGAAACAAATATGTTCCACTCCTGGGTAATGCAACCAATACTCGGTACAGATGATAGCAAGTCGGACACCACAGACTTTTCATAGAGCATATTTATTAGAGTTTAGTCCATTTGTATGTGAAATTAAGAACATTATACATCATAATTAGAATATTTTAACTAGTGATGAAGGAGTGTGTAGTAGACTTGGAGACAGACCCACATTTGTGTACAAAACGGGGGTCAACATCAAAAGGATGATAGAATCTAGAACTTTCAACACGAGAGACACTTCAACTTTGGAAGGCACTACCAAATGTGGGTACTGTAACCAATGTCACACCATTATGGAGGAAAAACAGATATATTTGGAGAATGGAATTAGGAGTAAAATCAGATTTAAGAGAGGGAACTGTCAGACCCAACATGTCATATTTGGGAAAATGTACAACATGTTCTAGTTATTATGTTGGGAAAACTGACAGAAGATTTAAAAAAATGAATATATGACCATCTTTATTGCATGAAAAGAAAGGACAAAAAACGCTTTATACAGACATTTGGAGAATAGTATTGGATGCGAGTCCTTTAAATTTGCCATTCTTGAAGTAGTCAAGAAGAATCCAAGAGGGGATAATATCAAAGCCATATTAGTGGAGAAAGAAATTAAATGGCAAATACGGTTGAATGCAGCCAACCCCCCAGGATTAAATGAATATATACCCACCAAACCTCTCATTAAGACATAGTTTATCTCATTTCATTTTTGTACATCTATTCCTACACATATATACTTATATCTGGTAGACATCATTGTAGAATTATGTACAACAGAATTAGACAGTCATTATACATCAGGACTGAGTAACTATACATGTTCAGAATTAGGGTTAGGTTAAGCACCAAATATAACGGTGAACTTTTTGGTAGTATACATTAGTATCACTACATGGAGTATTTTAGTTAGGAGTTCCAGTCAACATTATCTTATTTATTCATTTAGCATGTGTATTACATCAGTTATTAGTTTAAAATAACAACAGGACATATAGTTGCTATAGGAAGAATATATGTAATTGACAGTTTCCCACTGTATTTTAGACTGTTTATGAATTATATGTCAACTTGTGTATATACTATTAACTTGTGCATGTTCTTTTACATTATTTACAGTTCATAGTAATTATTCAATTGTTTTTACTAAGGGCGGGATTTTACTAGGATAAAAGGGATTGGCACATAAGATGATTGTTCTGATGAAATCTACAGGCAGTAGATAAAAGCGCTCAACCTGTTTTTATTGTACAACAATATTAAATCAGTTTTTAACCAGTTGGAATGTGACACTTATTATCTTGGAACCATTTGCGTTTTTTATTCATCTGGTAACTGTTGGGGTTCTTTGATACGGAATTTGGAGATTAGTAATAACATACACATTATAGTCAATGGCTTATAAAGGTTTATCATTAAATATTAATGGTTTGAACATTAATGTCAGAAGAGCTGGTTTGCTTAAATATATTAAAATGCATAAAGCCCAGATCATCTTTTTACAGGAAACCCATCTATTAAAAAAAGATCTACAAAAATACTCATTCAATGGCTATACCATTCTGGCTGATTCATGTTTTAAGACCAAGAGAAGGGGCACTCATTCTATGGAAAAATACTTATACTATGCTAAGAATTATAGATACAATTTCCGATAAAGATGGGATGCTAAGCATGGTTATTTTTGAAATTAATAGGAAGTATTATACTTTGATTAATACATACTGGATACCAGGACTGAGTACTAATTTGACAAATATCTGGACCCGATTACTTTAAATGCAAAAGGGGAAATTATAGTAACAAGTGATTTAACTGCCTATGATCAGACAATGATACTTCTAAAAATGGTAAAATAAAATTAACATCTCAAGCCAAGAAGTTAAATGACTTTACATACCAGATGATCCTTAAAGATATACATTGTCTAAGAGAACATTATTCCTTATTTTATACTCACTATTCATATCAGTTTGGTACACAAACATTGATAAGGTCTTTGTATCAAAGTGATTTATCTATAATGACTTGCCCACTTTTGGGCCATAATGCTATAAACTTTACATTAACTACGCATACAGATTTAAGATTTCTACAGAGAATTTCTGCTTACATGATTAAGTTAAATGACTTTAGGGAATGGATAATGAAAGAAATAGACATGTTTATGGAAGCAAATGATAATGGTGAAGTGACTGATACTATTACTATGGGATACCTTTAAAGTTTATATATGTGGTAGAATAAAATCTTGGTACCTTAAGAAAAGGAGAGAGTGGGACAAAAAACTTTTAGACTTACAAAAAACAGACAAGATAAAAATGGATGTAAAACCAAATAGTGTAGCACATAACGAAATTACTAAGTTAAATCACAAATACTTAAAAGTTCTGAATCACAAGGTAGCCATAAACATGGAAAAATTGAAATTACAATCTTATGCTGTAAATCCCAAATATCTACATAAAATAGTGGTAAGATCCAAAAAAATAAGTAATCAAAATCTTATTGAGATTAAATATAAAAGTGATGGTTCAGTTAAGAGTACATCTAACTTAATGGGCATATTAGAAGTATTCAAAAACTACTATAAAGATATAAATAATAAAACACCAGTTTTGGAGACAGATAATGTAATAAATACTTTTATTCAAGAAAATATAACCACTAAGGTATCATTGCAACAAAATGACATATCAATTAAACAAATAACACTAACAGAAGTGAAAGAGCAAATAAAACATTTAAAAGATAAAGCTCCAGGACTAGATGGAATAATTCCTGAACTATATACGATTTTTCCTGAATATATAATAAAGAAAATGATGACTGCCTTTACTATGGTTAAGCAAAAATGTATAACACCCCCATCGTGGAAATAATTATCTCCCCCATATTAAAACAAGGTAAGGACCCCAAATCCTGTGATTCATATAGGCCAATTTCATTACTAAACACTGATTATAACATGTTCATGACAATATTAGCTAATAGGATAAAGAAAATGTTACCAAGTCTAATACATAATGATCAGACAAGATTAATTCTTCATAGAAAATTGCAAGATAACATTATTAAATTACTATCATTAATAGACATAGCATGCAAATACAAACAACTAACGATTATCAGCCTAGACATAGGAAAGGCTTTTGATTCTATTAGTTGGTCTTATCTACAAAGAATTCTGGTTTTGAATTCTCCTCAGATTTTGTCAACTTATTAATGAAAATGTATAGTGGGGCACAAGATTTTGTGAAAATCGGATCATGCCTATCCTCACCACTAGAAATCCTTAAGGGAACTAGACAAGGTTGTCCTTTGTCACCATTATTGTTTGCTCTTTCAATGGAATCTTTTGCTACATATATCAGAAACCAGCAAAATATAAAAGGCTTTCAAATTAATAATGACTTTTGTCCTAAGATACAATTATTTGCTGAAGATATGTTAACATTGGGTGATACTGATGGTTCTCTGCATGATGTTATAAATACCTTAAGCAAGTTTGGAAGAATTTCAGGGCTTAAATTTAATCATAATAAAGCCAAAACATTACGAACTAACAAAAAGATAAACAAAAACCTATGAGAGAATAGTCTGTTTAATTGGGAGAATGATGTATTAGAATATTTGGGTGTCAGTATAAAGAGTACATGGAAAGAGTCTGTTAAGCTAAATTACAATAGTTCACTAATGGCAGTTATTAAATTAATCAAAAGATGGAATAAAATGTTCTTCACAATGGAGGATAGGCTCTCTAATTAAAATAATTTTACCTAAAATTTTGTTTTATATACAGTCATTGATACTACCCCCTCCCAAAAACTAAAAAAATTAGATTCCATGCTACTTATATTTGTATGGTTCCCCTTAAAACTTAGGATTGCATATAAATGGCACATTAGAGCTTGGAACAGTAATGTGATAGCATTCCCTAGCTATCTATATTCCAAGTAAGTTATAATTAATGTAATATTACATTGGATCACACCTACCTATATATCTGGCTGGAAAACAATACACGAGATTCATATAACTGATGTCCGAACTATATAAAATCTATTTAAGGAACAATATGAAATAAGTAGAGTTCATTGGCTTTTATATGAATTTTGTTTATTTAATAAGAAGTTTTCCATTTTCCTTATAGCATTAATCAAATATTTAATAACTTTAAAAATATAATTGATTGTAATTTCAGCATTAAACAAATTCTATTTCTTATATTCCCAATAGCATACTCCCCTGATTGCCTAGATTCTTTCATCAATGTGATGCAAAGATTAAAGGAAAATAACTTGATATCCTGGCATCAGTTTATTGAAAATAAGAGTATTGAACCACTAAACTCTCTTTTATGTAGTTTTGATAATATTCAAGACAGTTGGTTGTTTATACACTCATTACGGCAGTTTATAGAAACCAAAATGAGAGTATCAATCAACCTAGAGACTGAATCTTTACCTAGTTTGATCCAGCTTTTTATTAGGTGTCTTGAAAAGACAGATAATCATAAATTAAGTATCTCACCTATCTATAAGATACTAAGAGAAGACACTCTAGTTTGGCTCAGATTTTTGGAATTATTATGTAAAGATTAATGGAGAACAAATACCTGATGAATCCAAAAAACATTGTTATTGAATTCTATGTATGGTATCTCTTCATTATATTGGAGATTGTATACATTGAAATTTATGAATAGGAGTTTCTATACTCCACATAAAATAAATCAAACTCAAAAACTGTGAAAATAAATGTTGGAAATGTGATGAATTACTAGAGACCAACTGGGTTCACATGTTCATCGAATGTAGAAATGTTGCTCAATACTGGAAAGACTTCACATATTTTGTAACTGCTTTAGGGTCTGATGATAACTGTCACATTTCTAACTCACTAATCCTATTCAATGTTCCTATACCTAATGTAATACCTAAATCTCAGATTCAGTTACTCTGGACAATTCTTGCAATTGCCAGAAAAGTTATTACTTTGAACTGGAAAAGTAAACAAGATTTGATGTTTAAATATTTTATTAATTTGAGTCTATATCGTATGAATGAATTACACAAATTGCAAACGCTCATAATATTGTACGTACCGGACCTCAAACTTCCTAGTGTGGGGATGCACCCTCCGCTAAATATATATTCCAACTCCAAGATTGCACTACAGTTAGGAAAGGGCAAATATCCCTTTCTTCACTGTACTGCAATCTCAGAAAAAGCACTTCGAGGTCCGGTACGTTTGATATTATGAGCATTCCCAATTTGTGCGATTTGCTCATATGATATAGACCCTATTAATTTAGCAAAAGTTGTTTATAAAAAAGAACTGCAAACCATTTGTTATAGAACTCATAGCATTACTCAAAAAATAGCATGGTAAAAATTGGAAAACCTTTTGAACAAATAAATATTGTAAATAGTTTTGCTATTGTTTTATTGTATTTGTTATATGTACATTTGTGTATATTTATAACAAAAACAAAATAAAAATGTCTTTGGAAAAAAATTACTGAGTTTGTTGGCGTTTTATTTGCATGGGGATACTATTCCAGAGTTTAGCAATTCAGTGAAGTAGAAGGACTCTTCTGCAACATTATTTGACTTATCTGTAAGTAATAAGAATGTGTTACTAAAATGGAGGTCCCTTGCTGTACAGTGGGGTAGTAATAGTGCAGATCATTTTTCGAGATCATGAACAACTGTGTGCTGTAGTCAGTTGTGAATATGTTAGACAGTTTAATTGCTTTAAGCTAAGACACTATTACTACCCCGCTGTACAGGGTTTGGGAGGGTGGCCTAATGGTTAAGGTGTTTGCCTTATAAACACAAGGTGCATGGTTTGAGTCTCACAAGGGATAACTGGCTAAGCTTAAAATGGCTTGCAAGGGCAGTTTATTGTTGAGGCCACACATACTAATGTTGAGTCCTCTGCATACTGAACTAAACTAGCATGGTGACTGGAGATATGGAGGTCATTAATAAATATATTAAATAGTACACAGGACCCAGTATAAAGACTTGAGGGACACCTGTAGTAACTCAAAGGATGAGTAAGTTTGTTGCCATTTAATGGCTTGTTGCCTTCCAGAGAGGTAGCTAAGGAACCACAACAAGGAGTATTGTGAAAGGTCTATTGAGGAAAGTCAAATAAGCAGTTGCTGGTGCGAGACAGTTATCAAATGCCATTGACAAGTCTAAGAACATGGTGGACACAAGCACACCATCATTTCTATGTTGGTTTATTATATTGGTAAAATGTAGTAGAGCAGTAGTAGTGCTGTGCTGGGGCCTAATGCCATGTTGTGTTTCTGGTTGCAGGTTATTTGAGGTTAGGTATTGTATCAGCTGCATATGGATGCATTTCTCTAATATTTTGGAAAGGGGGGAGAGAATCGCTATCTGTCTGTAGTCCTCAAACTCTGCAGATGTGCCTCCTTTGTGCAGTGGTATGATGTAGGATTTTTGTACCACAGTCATGGGATAGATCTTTCTGTTATGACTTCTGTGGCCATTTTCAGGCAGTCTGATGGCAGTTGGTCTGCAGCTACAAAAGTAGTTTTTAGTTTAAGGAGCAACTTTGTTACGAGTGAGGTGGGTACTGGACTAAAACTGAAGAATGCTGGGGGGTTTTGATTGGGCATGGGTAGAGTGAGGAGGAAGATGTGTTGGTGTCTAACAGAATATTGATTGCATAAAGTAGAAATTAAACTGTGTTGGAATAGGGTTCATCATATCATCTGTTTTTGGAGATGGGACTAGTGGTCTTTCCAAGGTGAAGTAGTTTAGTTATGACCAAAAAGGTTTTGGGTTGTTTTTATGTTTCCCAAAAAACAGAACTGAAAATATATATATAGTCTGATGAAGCATTCCCTTTGAATGTGAAAGCGCTTACTGAATTTCAAGTCTTTGGGCCTTGTTTGGATTGTTTTTTCATTTTATTTCTAATAAATAGTCGGCTTCTTATTGTCGTGTTTTGGCTGCCTCTTTCAGTTCTGTTTTTTGGGATTTTATGGACATTTGCTGCAGCTGAGGAGCCTCTTCCTTGTCTTGGAAATTCTTTTTCAGTTTTGTTTTTATGTTTGTCTTATAGGTTTGTATAGTATGTTTGCTTATCATGTTTGACATGAAGATTTGCAAGGTTTCTAAGATGTCTAAACTGCTGGAGGGCATTTTGAGTTCTATTTTTATACCAGGTTTTCTAGGCTTTCTCCCTTTTATCATGATTTTTTATGTTTCCTTTGCCAGCCATGGTGCAGGGTTGGACTTTACTCTTATTACATACTGGTGTTAGATTATTTAAGGTCTGTAAGAATACGTTATTAAAGTGTTCTACAGCAATATCTAGTGGGATTGCTCTAAGGACATTCCAGTTATTTTTTTTAGTGTTTTATTGATTTATCATTGCTGAAATTGGTTGCATTTTGTATTTAACATATGTTGGTATGTGGTCACATATACTATCTGAGATGCAGCTTACTTTTCTCAGTTTGTCTGGTTTCTCTGTAAGAATCCAATCTAATACTGAATGTCTCCCTGAAGTTTTATTGATTCTAGTAGGTACAGTTATTAATTGTCTGAAGTTGTACAAGTTTATGGGTTCAGTGGGGATAGTAGAAATTGTGTTGCTTGTCTATATTTAAGTATCCAAGTATTATAGTTTCATAGTTAATTTGCTGGGATATCCAATGCGGGATGCTTTCAGCAGTAGCAATGTTATTCCCAGGTGGTATATAAATTGCTGTTAAACATATAGTTTTCCTATTCTTGATCTTTAGGAGTATTATTAGTAGTTCAGCATTCTTAAATTTGTTTTTTTTCTGTGGATGTAAGGTAATGGTTAGGTAATTTTTATAGAGGAGCGCTACGGCACATGTGGGCTTATTTTGTCACCATGCCTGAGTATATTGTATCTGGGGGGGTGATCTCAATATCCTTTATTTCTTTTTTAACCAGGTTTTAGTAGCTATGACTACATCAGTTGTGTATGTGGCAAGACAAGCATGTATGTCATGG
Source organism: Protopterus annectens (assembly GCF_019279795.1). NCBI lineage: Eukaryota > Metazoa > Chordata > Ceratodontiformes > Protopteridae > Protopterus > Protopterus annectens. Next base: position 65,406,330 of record NC_056739.1, on the reverse strand, counting down.
ATTTATTGCACAACCATCTCTTATGATCATATTTAGGAAAGGGGAGTTTAAATTCTGTTTTTTTTGCTAAGATGTATTAGGTGACTGGTTTATTTTGGGGCTAGAAGTGAAGGTTTTATGAACAGTGGGACTGGGGTTGTTACAGATATCTCCACTAATTTTTTGAATTGATATTTTACAGAAGGAAGTGTGGGTAGTCATATTTTGGTCTTAGTTCGATATCTGATCATAAATATTTGGCTGCTTAGTTTTAAGATATTTATAGAAAAATAAATTCTATGTGGTTTGTTTGTAGAAATAGGGTGTTATGGAGAAAGACAGGCTAGGTAGATGTTGATATTCACTGTGAGAAATGGTTGAAGTCCTAAGTATTTGAAGGAGGTGGATTTGATAATTGGTGATAAAGGTTAGTAGAGTAAGGAGAAATAGAAAATAAGTTGACTTGGGGGCATCTTATTTAACTTGGGTTTTATCTTTGTTGCAAATTAGGATAAATATGTTAGGGAGTATTGGGTCATTTGTACAAATGTAATTTGATAGTTACAGGAGGCAAAGGTTAAGAATTTGAGAGAGTCTTGGGTGCTAAACTAGAGTGGTTGTTAGACAATTGGGAGTAATTGTATTGATTGGTTTTCCTACTAGAGGGGAACTGATGCTATTGGTTAGAGGAATACGTGGTTAATGATGTGGAAGTATAATTGTAGAGTAAGAGGGGGTGGGTGAGATTTGGGGGTAGTGTAGGGGAGCAGACTGAGCCCGAGTGTTAGCAAGGTTGAATGAAACAGATTGAAAAATTAAGAGACAAAGAAAACAAACAATAAGTGATTTAAGGTAAACAGCCACAAATCTGTTGAGAAAGAAGTAAACAGTTTAAAAGACCCCTGTGCTAGTAGATGAATGTCTGTTTTTGTTGCTCTAGAACACGGTTTTAATAGCAGAGTTAGTCCAATATCACCTGACTAATGTTGATAACGGTAAAAAATTGCACTCGACAATTTGAACATCTCTGTAATATAAGGAGGTTTCTATGGACTTCTAAATGCAAAGTCCAAAAGCCTAGCTCAACCCCCAGAGACCATAAAAAACAATGAGAAAAAGTAAGCCAGAATGCAGTAGTTTAGCACTGGAAAATACTGGCCAAGAACTCAAAAGCGGTTACACAAGAGAAATAAACTTAAGGAAGGGAGACAGTGGACTGCTAAAAACAATGAATTGATCAAAGTTAAAGGAGAAAGTACCAATGGGACTGCTGTGGTCTCAGAAAATGTAGTTATAATGAACAACGTTCTTTCTTTTAGGCTGCCATAATATTTATAATTTACATACAAATATAGATCACAGAGTGGTGTTCAAACTGCAGACTTCACTGTTACATACATATCTATTTGCTTGTAGGGACACTTCTATAGAAAAATAAAAACACACTAAAGAGAGTTGAGTGCACTTAAATCAATATTTGATGCCGATTTTATTGTTTGTATAAAATGATATGGGTAGACATACAACTATTGTAACTATATATAAAAATTGACACATATACATATATAGATATCCATATATGTGAGTGTGTGTGTATATACACATATATACACTAGTATTATTTGGGAAAATTTACTGAATCAAAGAAGCAAAGCTTCATTTGAAGCAAAAGTTGACATCAGAACATGTGACAATAAGGTCTTCTACAACTGTAACCAAATGAAGAGGAAGGTAGAATAATATCTTCTAGAACAAAATGGTTTTCATGCCTATCAATTGTCCAGATATTTGTAGAATGCCCAGATTTTGCCTTCTATATTTGATCTGGTTTTCTGACAAATAATTTAGGATGTAAGTCATTAAATAATGACATACATTTGTGTTTTAGACTTCACTTTCTTCAGAAAATACACATTAACACAGTGTTTATAAGAGCAATATTTAAAATCTGTCCCTGGTTTTGGGGGCTTTGTCCCCTCAACTTTTTGAGCTTTGCAGAGGTTGAGAGGTATGATGGTATTACAAAATCAGAGCAGAAAGAGCTAACATACTGGCATTCATTTATGAAGCAAATTTTAGGAGACAAAGTGAACCCCATCCATTTACCCTCCTGGCTGAATGATCTCGCCCAAAGTTGCATTTGAAATGGTTACCTTTATCCCCAGTAATAGTATAAACTCCAGTTCCATGGGACTTGGTGAGATACCAAGGTGCATAATTTGTGCATTCAGAACTAACCTAGTATATCCCCTTATGCACATTTTAACAGAACATCACAAATGACTATACCCTTCGTATATGTAGACAGGTTATTTAGTTCCAGTCTACAATGCAGCCCTTTCCTTGGACACAAGCAACTATAAACCAATTGGTTTGTAGTGTGAAATCTCAAAACGCCACGAATCAACAAAAATGCTTGGTCACACATGCTTAAAAAACAAAGAAATGGCAAACCTTAAAATGAGATTTTTTTTTAAAGGGCAAGCTACTTTCTACCCCATGCCCCAAACTTGTATATTCCAACTCTAGAGTTGTACAACATTAGAAAAAGTCTTCAAAAGAATGAACAGTGTTCTTGAGAACAGCATTTTCACTCTTTGATAAGCAAGCAACTGATTTATGTGATCTAGAGAGGTGAGCACATGCAATGAAGTTTATCAACTAGCCTCAGAACCTGCTGTCCAAGGTGACAGAGTACCATCATGGATTTTATCCTAGCAGACAAAGGAAGCCTCCTTTACCAGTACAGTTTTGTGAGAAGTTGATATTGTATGTTTAACACTGTTAATGTTACTAATATAAATGCCATCATGACTGAAGGCTTACACATTCATGCAGCTTACTATGAGCTGACTAAAGCATCTGACATTATAGCATATGGCAGAATCACACAAATACAGAGATCTATTAATCTTACATTACACAAGTAAGAACAGGGCGACTCCTGTTATAATCCCTTGTCAGCATGAAGCCCCTTCAAGGCTTTGTCCTGGGGGTATTTCTTATTACCATCTTTTTCTCAGGTATCCAGATTGTCTTCATTATCTGGCCAACCACACACCACATATGCAGATGACTACAAAACTGGGAATGTGGTCTTTAACCTTACTGATATCACCTCCCTTCAGTTAACCTTATACATGTGTAGTGTAGTACACATGACATTGCCTTCAGTGCGCTAAAAAATGAAAATATTCTGGGATTTGACAACCACCACAAACCCCTCCCCCAACCACCACCGCCTCCACAGAGCACTTTATATACTTGCTGGTGGGCAGCATCTAAAATTGGACAAAATTATAAAAGCCCCTAGAGTCCTTGTAAATGATGGCTTTTCATTTGATACCAGTACAAGCACCACCATCTGTACAGCATATGGAGTTTCCACCTTATCCAGCATGGAAGTGTGAGCTGCGCCAGGGAGGTAACTAATGCCTGTATGCAGCTCTTATCAGATCAGTTATATAGACCTCACCTATTTAATTAACTCGTATACCATCTGATGCAACTACAGGTTGCATACCTCTTAGAGCACGAAATCTGGACAAAGCCATAAATAATGGGGGGAATAGGCCGTAAAATAGGGTCAATTTTAAATATTGCTCTTACAAACTTAAAAAGTTGGTAGAATAACAGGTTTTGCATTAGCATGAATTTTCTGAAGGGTATGAAGTGTAAAACTCAAATATCTGTCATTATTTTCTGACTTCAGTCCTCAATGATTTACCAGTAATTTGTCAGAAAAAAAGTACAATTTTATGAGAAATGGACCAAAAATATGAGGCAAAACTCTGGACATTCTGCAAAAATCTGTAGAGTTGAGAGTTATGTCAGGTAGTACAAAGATCCCTTGCAAAAAGAAGGCATGTAAGGTCTTCAAGGGTCATCAGAGTCAGATACAAAGACAGAGAGCTGCTGTAGCATCTTATCTCCTTCGCAGAGGAAGCCTAAGCCAGACATAAAACTGGTTTGAAACCTTTTCCTTAGAACAGACCTCCCCCATGACCTAAACACAACAGGACAGATGGCCTTTGTAAAAAGTGCATCATGATTCATATGTTAATCTCTCAAAAAGTTTACATCTTAAAGATTCCCATATGTACAAAGTAAACTCCCCCTCTCAGTTAAATTCAACTCGTCAGTTTATACCTTCAAGACTGAAAACATTACAAAGGCAGCCATAAATTTCAATACGGGATTTGGTGAGATGGCTCACCAATGACCAGTTACCCTTGAGGTTGTTCCCAAATCAACTAATGCTCTGAGCCTAGAATATATCCCCCATTTGTTTCTAAAACTAAAATATTCATACACCAAACATCTTCATGAATCAGGATTATCTAAGTACTATAGCATCTATATGCAACACAAGTTGATAAATGCTGTAGTACATTTTTCCACATGCCACATTTGATATTTTTTTATATTTTTCATACTCTCCCTATATCTGTGACCCACTGCTAAAGATCATTTTTAAATATTCTGTTTCATGCCAATAATATTTCTGCCCATCTGAGACAAGCATTATAAAAGCAATTATAAAAATGTCTCTCATGTAATAAAAAATATCCATCCTGATTATTTTTTAATTTACTTTATATACTTTAGTATTTAAAATTACCTAATGGTACTCTTTGTAAGATGCCAGCTACAGCCATCTTTTCCCTTATAATTTATATCAAATACTCAACAAAAAAACATTTTAATCACTTTTTTTTAATTTGAAAAATCACTCGAAACATAGAAGGAACAGCTGAACAACTTCTATACTTAAACTATAATTTAATTAAAATTATAACCTTAGTTATACACTTTCATCCTGAGCCTGGACTTCATCAAAACTTTATTCAGTTCTACCTTAGGTCAAAAAGTAGTTCACCTGTTTCTTCCACTTTGGGATGCTTTTTATTTATGTATTTTTTCTTTAGTGCTCTGACCTCACTACTCATTTTATACCCTTTTTTAAATTGCTGGTTTCTTTATGAAGTGTAATGATTTTAATTACCCAATGATTAACAGAACTCTAGACCTGGGCAGTTTAAATTTATGGCTGCTAAATTATGAAAACAGCGGTGACAAACCTCTTTTGGACTTGAACCTTTTGTAATGCAGCACTCTTCCCTATGGGTTTAAAGCCATAAATATTGAATTTCAGATATACTCCACTTATATTTCCTATAATTATATTCATTGACATCACTGACACCTAGCTAACTCAGGAATGTGTAAGGAAAAAGAAATGTGAATTGTTTGTCACAAAGTTGTATAAAGAACTGAACTGTGTACAGTCTGCTCATTACACTGTAGTCTGCAATATGTTTACCAAAATACTAAACGCTAATTTTCTCAAGGGGGATGCCAACATATCATCCATGTTTGTGCCATTGTGCCACCCTATTTCCTCTAAACTTATTCAAATTCTGAGGACATGGCCCCTTGGAGAAAGAGTAATCTTTTCTGATGTTACCTTTCCTTTGCATTGGGTCACTCTTGGAGTTTGACCAATTAAGCAGTGGGTAAGTAGAGATTATAAGATCCACATGAGGTTGTGGTGGTGGGCTTGGGGCTTGTTCACCTGCAAAAACATTATATAGGTATTTTTGTAGTTTGTTTATTGCAGCACATTTCCAGGAATCTAACTATGACCTGTGGAAAATCATTTTCTTTTTTTTTTCCAATATTAACATTTGTATTCATGTCTTTCTTTTATAATATTTTTCTGAATCTTCCTCAATTCATTTTTTCAACATATGTTTCATTCTTTTCTTTATGATGCTTTAATGTCTATTCCTTAGTCATAGTTTTAAACATAGGTTTACCGAACTTTAAAATATCTTGGGATAAGCTTTCCTCTATAGGTATTTCCTTATTTTCTTCTCTACATTGTATTGATTCCATTGGTTTGATCTCTTTCCTCTACTGTCTGTGTGTTTCTTTTACTTAATACCCCTCCTTGCATTTTGTCATATTCTTCCATCACATTCTGAAATCCTTTTGAATGATTTTGTCTCCTGCAACTATGTCATCATTCCTTCCTTCCTTTTCACTATGCACACAAAGTATGGCTGTGTACATTGAACTTCCCATAACAGTAGATGTTCAAATGATCGAAGGCTGCAGTAGTCTTCGCTAGATGGGTTATATCCTGCCAAGGATATAACAACTGGCCAGCTTCCAAAGCTTCAGGGGTACCTACCATGCACTCAGATGGTCAAGCAGCTTGAGATGAGCCAACTAAAAGACAAGTCTGGGCACCAAGCCCTTCAGAGTATTCCTGCCAGCAGATAGAAACAGGCTGAGACCTGAAAGGACAATGCTAGGAAGAGCAAAAAATAAAATGTCCACACCCTGGCATGAAAAACATCAAAAAATAAGGGGGGTGTGGCTACTGCATCAGTGATCATTCAAACTTTGATGACCCACCACTGGACCAGTAATCAAGGAGCCTCGATCCTCACCACTGTCACCAGTGGGTGATGCAGATTGGGAGGATAACAGTTACAAACACAGTATTTCTAGATGCAGCTCTCTGCATCAAGTGCAATTTTCCTTAAGAGCACACAGACTACAGTCAGCCCAGGGCTGGTTTCTCCCTCTTTCTCCAGATCCCCAGTAAGACTCCACACTGGTACAGCTGTGCAGTTGAGATCTCAGCTGAGTGGCCAAGACCTTCAGCACCCTCTCTGTCCAACAGGTGCTTTGTGTCACTGCCCAAGTAGCTGACACATACACACACACTCACCTGGGAAAGGCTGGTACAGGTTTAATAGCTATGCCCCCTTCTGCCCAGGCTATAACACAGTTACCACTGCCACCATTTAATGTCTTATCAGCTACTTTAAGGCCTTTAAAAAAGGGTGTCTAATCTTACTGTGTAATATTAATACAAATTGTAGTTTTACCAAGAACAAGGCTATTAGGAGTGGCCCACGGTGTCACCAAATAAATACACAAGTACTCTCAAAACATAAATATGTCTCACAAAGATCAGCCACGATGAAAGGATTAAATATATATAATAATAATAATAAATAAAAGAACAAGAAAATACTCCGTATATATTCACAGTGACAGAGTTCAAAACCACAAGAAATATTTAAAACAACATTGCAGGGCAGTCTAATATAGATAAATAAAAGTGTCTAAACTGTGATCACTATATTCTCAACTGAATTTAAGGGAATTACTATACCCTTGTTAACTTACTTAAGTGCAAGGCAGGTGTGGTGAATGGATCTTCTAGTTGTCAGATCAAAGACAGAATGCTGTAATTCTCTAAGAGCGTTCTCAAGTTAATATCTCAAACCTTACAACTGAGATAGCTTGCAGAATGACCATTTCTTGTCACCTGACTCAATCCCAGGTGAAACCCCCACTGTTGGAAGCTAACAGTATTTAGCATCTACCTCTGAAAATTCAGAGAGCTCAGATCTCTGGCAGATGCTGAAAGTCATAAAACAATTGCATTTCTTCATGCTTGCAAGACTAGTAATTACTTCACACTAAAGAAACTATAGAAAGTGTCCTAGTACAGACATTATGTCTCGCAATGTGCTTAAACTGAAAGATACCATCTTTTTTATGGCCTAGCCATAAAGTAATTTAATTTCAGTTATATTTCTGAAATTTTGCTGGACTGAAGTTAATTTCCTGTGTTCCTGTTTCCACTGCTAAAATAGATACATTTAAACAGTTACAATAGTGCATTTAAATTTCTGTTCTATTCAAGTAGGGCATGCTGTGGTTGCATTTTAAGCACAAGCACTTTATAAAATATCTTTAACACATGTCTGCACAAACTTAGTTTAATATACACGACATACAGTTCTAATACATTTGTAACACAAACATCACAAATGACATATAATGATTTACAAAATTCCAGATAGCTGTGCTGGCAGCACCTCCCTTTTTCACACAAACATCTACTGTTATGGTACGTTCAACTTACACAACTGTAATACATTCTTTATATTGATCACTGCTGCAGTAGTCTTAGCTATATGGGTAGATTACCATAGCTAACTATATTTGGGAGGAGGAAAAAGGGTCCAGGAGCACATGGAGAATGGTCCTAGCAAAACTTCACCTAGACCTACAGAAGCAATCAAACTCATCAATAGAGGACCAATTTGCAGTTTCTAGAATACTTCTATAGACCAACCCTTTCCAAAAAGTCAAAGATGAAGCCAAGGCCCTAGCAGAGTGGAAAAGGCTTGCCATGGTGAGTATAACAAAAGGGAATGGCCTTAGACAGCCATTTGGAAATGGCCAGTTTTGACACGTTGTCCCTTCTCACCTCCACAAGAAATAATTTATCAGAAGAACTGAAAGATTTAGTTCTGTCAAGGTAGTACCAGAGTTGTCTGTGGACATACAAGGTATTGAGTATCCTTTCTCCCTCATTTTTAGTGTTCAAGAAAGAAAATGGAGAGATGAAGAGTTTGCTTAAAGGAAACTCAGATACCACTTTAGGCATCAAAGGATGACTAGTTCTCAAAGATACCTGTTCCTATGAAAAATGAGGTAGGGCTGACTCACCATAAGAGCTTGCAAATCTGATACCCTTCTTGCAGAGGTCAGGCAATCAGTAAAACTGTTTTACATGTTAAGAACCTCAAGTTAGCCACAGTTTTTGGTTCAAATGGAGCAAGTGTTAGCTTCTTTAACACAAAAAAAAGATCCCAAGGAGAGGCTTCCACTTTTCAAGAACATTTTATAATGAAACGTCCTTGAAAGAGGAGGATACATAGACAGATGTGTTGAAATGTCCAATAAACAAACCTTGATAGATGAATAAGAAAGACCATACTATAAAACTAGAGAACAGCTAACCCTGAATGGGTACTGGTTATGTTGCTGGCACAAAAAAAAGCCTTTTCCATTTGCTAAAATATGATTTTTTTTTAGTAGAGGGCTTTCTTGCCTCCATTTGTACCTCCTGCACATCCTCAGAAAACAGGTGCCTAAAAGGAATTAAGACCCTATTATCCAGGCAGTCAACTGAAGATGATTCATAGCGGGGTGCATCATACACCCCTGTTCTTGTGTGAGTAGATCCATTCTGTAAGGAAACTTGTCTTAAGTGCCTCTGGCCATTTCCAAAAAAACACACAGCTTCATGCGAGCCAGTAGGGAGCCACCACAATGATATTTGGGGGATTCCTTCTGAAAATTCAGGAATACCCTGAACATTAGTGGAAATGCTGGAAAGATGTGCAGGAATATTCATGCCCAAAGAAAAGGCATCTGTTTTTCAGGCCTTCTTGCATGGAGTCCTGGAACAGACTTTTGCCAGGTCACTATTCAGAGGAGGAAAAGAAGTCTTGATCGATGGATCAAATGCTGGATGACCCCTTGATCTAGTTTCCATTTGTGAAGGTCTGCCCTGCTCATATTCAGCTTCTCTGCCATATGGTTTTGCTCTGATGGAATGCAGGATGCCTGTAGGGTGATCTGTGGTGTGAAGCTGCATTACAAGCTAACATGGCTATTCTGCAAAGATGGTATGATCTGGTTCCCCCTTACTTACTGATGTACCACATGACTGTGGCACTGTCTGTAACCACTTGAAGAGGCCCTGGTGACCAAAGATGGCTCAGAAATTTGACTGTTTTGATCACTGCAAACATCTCTGGTATTTATGTGTTTGCATCTGACCTTGGTGTCAGACACACTCTGCACTTTTATCCCTCCCAAAACAGGTCTATTTTATTTGCATGAAAGCGTAAAACCATGAATACATATGGATTGAACCATATGCATCGAAAGTGCAAGCCATCAAAAACTGTAAACAGAAATCTCCGTAGGTGGAAATTTCCATTTACTTCAATGTAGTGTGATCTCGGAGTTGGTATATTTAAGTAGTGGGGGGTGTAGGGGGGTGCAGTCCTCCTGCCGCCATCTTTTTTTTTTTGTGTTTATTTTTTTCTTTATTAACTTTCAAATGTTTAAGAGTTCGATGCACGTGTCGATCTTTATGCATTCAAACTTTTGAATGTTCGAGTTAATAAAGTAGATCCCCCAAAACTGCTCCTTATGCAAAGATTGAAGCGCCTCTGGTGACTGACTGTTTTGCAGCAGGGATGAGAAGGACAGATCTGTATTTAAGGGTATCTGTCTCCACCAAACATTTCTCTTCTGACAAACACCAGTACTTGTACTTGAATCTGAAAAAAGGGTGCTGATGCTGGGAACAAAGAGATTTCAGATATCACGGTGTCTTTCTCATGTGGAGTCTTGCCAGGGGTATCATGAGAATCATAATTGGCATGAGATACGAAATTCTGAAGTATTCTCTTGCAGTGACCAAAGTCTGAGTGGAAAACCGTAGAAATATATCTAGATAAATATCTATTTTTTTTCCCCCTGGGAAAAAAAAAGGTTTTTTGAAAGGAGGTATCTAGTTGACATTCTAGGAACACAATCCTGTTTAGGGAGTCAAGAAATACTTTAGTATTGTCTTGGAATCCCAACTTGTAAAAGGGATCTCTTGCTAAAGAGAGACTCCTGACATTTTGAAAATCTCTGCAAAGATAAGCAAGTTGTCTAAATATGGAAAAATGTGGATGCCCTGTAACCTGCAATGAGCTAATTGGAGCCAGACACTATGTGAACATTCTTGGTGCAGTGGATAGTCCAAAAGGGTAAGGCATAGAAAACTGATGATGTGATCCAGAGAAACAAAACCTTAAGAAACACACGAAGTTTGGATGAATAGGGATGTGATAAGCATCGTTTAAGTCTTGTGTTACCAGGAAACTTGAAAGAGGAAGAAGAGGGAACAGGATGTGAAGTGACATTTTGAATTTGGGCATATCACAAACAGGGTTAGAAAAGAAACATCCACAACTGCTCTCCAAGCATTTTCGTTTAGTATTAACAGAATCAAAGAGATGCTGCAAAAAGAGTAGTGAGGCCTATGCAACAGAAGAAAATGAGTTGACACTTTTATTCACCAGAAGAAATTGTAAATAAAACATTCCTCATACTTTCACAATATGTTTGACAAATTTAAAATTCCAAAGATCAAACGTTGCAGAAGTATACGCTTTTTCCCTTACTTATAAATACATTTCCCATCCTTATTAGAAAGAGGAGGATTGGAATTAACTAAGTGCTTAGCAGCAGTTGACTCACCTAAGGCTATAGCTGCTGGGTCAGGTTTGAGAATAGTGTAAAAACATTTAAAAGACAGAGGAACTTTATACAGTCTATCTACCTTTGTAGTGAGAGCTGGCCGACTATCAAGAAAAATGCAGGCAGCAATACATGCATCCTCTAAAGCAGACAGGACAGGAGGAATAGGTGTAGGTTATTGAAAATCCTTCTGTAGCAACTCATATTTTCTGAGAAACTGTGAAACCTCAGTCTTCTCCCATTGAAAACACTGGGACATTCTAACAATCATCTCAAGAGAAAAAGAAACCCCAACAGGAATAATCAGAAACTGAGCTGCCCTGAGTCTGAATCAGAAACTGGAGTACAAAATCCTGAATCTGTCCCTGCATCTTCCTGTGCAGATTCAGAATACTGAATCTCTTCAGGAAAATAGTAATCCCTCTTTCTTTTACCAGAAACTACTCTGCAAGGAGGATCAACAGCCTGAATTAAACCCTGAGCCAGTCCCAGTAAGCAACTCCTAGCCAAAGGAATTTGAAGAAGAGTACATATGTGTTTTGTTTTTGGTTTCTTTTTGACAGGAAAAATGGGGTCAACTGTGCTAACAGCAGCCACTGCTTCTCCAGGAATGGGGCACAGCATTCTGACACAACAGAGAAGCCTTCTCTGTTCCTTCTCCCTGGACTGACTAGGGTGGGTCTCCCTTGCCCACTGAGGGGACTCTAGCAGCAGCAGAGGACATGGTTAACTCCTAGTCCATAGTGCTGTAGGTGCTATACTAGACAGATTTGATGTAAAAGATGAGCAGTCTGAGGTACAACAAATGGCCACAGCAGAGTCACCCACCTAAGGCGCAGGCAAATTGCTAGCTTGCTGTGCTGCCAAAGACTGCTTGCTTAACTTTTTCATTTTGTGGCTGGAAGAAAGACTGGAATTGACAACCTGTCCCATGGTCAAGCCAAAAATAGTGCCTGTTTCCACAAAAGACAAGCAGTAAATGCCAGGAAAGCTAACAATCCACATTAGTTACTTTTTGACAGAAGAAATACTACAAAAACACTTTCAAACACTATGGCAGTCCCACAACAAACAACTTTTCCATAAAAAATATGTTGTCAGTTATTTTTACACTACTTCAGAACTGACAGAAAAAATGAGCGCTCTGTTTAAAAGTATGTTATAGTCTAGGGACTGTATTAAATTACAAAACTCCTAGCTTAATAACTTTCCTAAAGAGGAGTAACAAAACATCAGTATATATAAAAATGGAACTTTTTTTCCTCAAAGGAAACTTATCTGCCCAGCAAAGGGAAGCCCAAGCAGAGCATCGATCCTCAAAAGTCTCAAACGAGTGTGCTGTTCAGTGTCAGTAAAGCTCTGAAGGGCTTTGCACCCAAACTTGCCTTTTAGTCGGCTCAGCTTAAGCTGCTTGACAGTTTGGAAATGCGGAAGCTGCCCTGAAGCTTTGGAAGCTGGCCAGCTGTTATATCCTTGGCAGGATATAACCGATATATCCAAGGCTACCGCATCAGTGATCAATGTGAAAAACATCTCCTTGCGCATACTACGATTTTTTTGTTCATCATCCCTCTGTTCATTGATCATTTTTCCTGTCGCTTCTTTATGTTTCCTGTTGTGTTTCTCCTAAAACAAATCTTCTATTAACATCATCTCCTTCAGTTTCTTCATCATTTTAACTACCTTGTCTCTGTTTTTAGTACTTGAATACATTCTGCTCTACATGTGAGTAAATATACTATTTGTTGATTCCAATATATTCTTTCTATTCCTATTCTGCCTTCATGGATCCTGTACTCTTTTTCTGCTTCATATCCAAATCAGGCTTGTCTGTCTGAGCTATCTCAGATTATAGATTTGATTCATGCATCCCTGGAAGTACTGTCTTAAACTGAACTGATTTTAATGAATTATGTGCATTAGATCTCACTCTTCGTAAATGGTTCCAATTTTCATTCAGACATAGTTTCTCCCTCATTGACCTACTGCATATCATTTCCATATGTCTGTTTAATTTTTCTTGTTATGATCATCCCTTGTCTAAGATGGCCCTGCAAAAATAACTTGTTTATATTCAGTCACACATGCTGCCATGCATATTGCATACTTCCCTGTGAATTACCCTATTTGCCTCATTATATTTGCACATCTGGGTTACAATGTTTCATTTTGTATAAAGTAAGCTTTATTTAAAATGTCTGAAAATGAAACTTGCTGCTTCTCAGCCAAATGCTCTATTTTGTATTTAAATATAATCATGTTGTATTACTATAACTCTCAGTATATTTTAGGGTTCGGTAACCCAATGAACCCAATGTAGATTTCAGAATATTAATACAGCTGCTTTCTTTTTTATGATAGCACTTAAAGTTTTGTGCAAGGAGATTTCCTTATGCATAGATTATTTGATATTACAAAATATACTGCATCCAAGTTTCAGCATGCAGAACTGGAATAATTTTATGTTCCTTATTAGAAGTGAAACAGGCTATAGGCCAATAATGACCCAATAAGTTTCAACACAGTATCATGAACTGCTGATGTTACACAACGACTATTAATTTCTAGACAATTTTTGTCAAACAGTAGTTTCTTGCAGTTCTGCCTGCCTGAACCTTCTAAAACATTAGAAAAGGCCCGAAAGGACAGTATATAATTAATTTTCAAGCACTGCAGTATCCAAAAACGTTTTATCACTTTAATTCCCTTATTATTTATCTAAAGATCTGGAATATGATTTATTTGCTTTTGTGGCACTAAAAACTTTAAAACCTTCCCGACATGCCTGTCTCTCAGGAGTCGCTTGTAAATAGTGATTAAAACATGCATTTGCAACATTAGTTGACAGAAAGAGGGAGAGAAAAGGTTTCATTCTCCAAAGCAGCTACAGTGCATGAAACCAAACAAGTTTACAGTTTTGTCTTTTTTTTTAAACTGTATGCAAGTTTGCTGCATCATGACTGAGAGAAATAACTACATATGTCCTGAAGCTCCAGGTCTACCCATACAAGTCATTAAGCAGATGCTAAGTAAGAGCGCCACAGTATTGCATCACTAAGCAAGAGTGCCACAGTACTGCATCACTAAGCAAGAGCGCCACAGTACTGCATCACTAAGCAAGAGCGCCGCAGTACTGCATCACTAAGCAAGAGTGCCACAGTACTGCATCACTAAGCAAGAGCGCCACAGTACTGCATCACTAAGCAAGAGCGCCGCAGTACTGCATCACTAAGCAAGAGCGCCGCAGTACTGCATCACTAAGCAAGAGCGCCGCAGTACTGCATCACTAAGCAAGAGCGCCGCAGTACTGCATCACTAAGCAAGAGCACTGCACTACTGCATCACTAAGCAAGAGCAGCTCAGTACTGCATCACTAAGCAAGAGCGCCACAGTACTGCATCACTAAGAGCACCGCAGTACTGCATCACTAAGCAAGAGTGCCACAGTACTGCATCACTAAGCAAGAGCGCTACAGTACTGCATCACTAAGCAAGACTGCCACAGTACTGCATCAGTAAGCAAGACCGCCACAGTACTGCATCACTAAGCAAGAGTGCTACAGTACTGCATCACTAAGCAAGACTGCCACAGTACTGCATCACTAAGCAAGAGTGCCACAGTACTGCATCACTAAGAGTGCCACAGTACTGCATCACTAAGAGCGCCATAGTACTGCCTCACTAAGAGCGCCACAGTACTGCATCACTAAGTAAGAGTGCCACAGTACTGCATCACTAAGTAAGAGTGCCACAGTACTGCATCACTAAGCAAGAGCGCCACAGTAATGCATCACTAACAGCACCACAGTACTGCATCACTAAGTAACAGCACCACAGTACTACATTTTGTAAAGGGGAACTGGTCCATCAGTATAAGCTGAATTCAGAGATTCAGCCAATTTCCCTTACATCTCCACATCTGACACATTTTCCACATTTGTGGTCTCAAAGGTTGTTCACATAATAGGGATGTGGAAGGAGTCATTGTTTTTCCAGGGAAGAAATCTAGTTAAATGTTATCTCTGGGACTTCAGTTGCAGTGAAGTGCCATGAATCTTTATATACAGGAATTCTTTCATAAAAAGTCCAGCATCACAACTGTAGATATTAGCATTCCAGGAGTCAAGGCGCACTCCTATGAATATGCGCCAGGTTGTTAATACAGTGTACATAGATATTAGTGAAACATTTGAGGACTGTGATAATTGTGTGTGTTTACAACTTCATAATATGAAATAAAAGGACTGCAAAGTTATACTTACATCACCGGTAGTTGGGGGTTACATTTAGAAATGCAGCTTGCTACAGGGGTATGGGTACCTGTCTGCTGTGGAATGTTTGCTTGAGTAAAGGCAACACAAATTTAATCTTTGAACTTGTGTGTGAGTGCTGCTTAGAAAAATGCAAAAGCAGTATATAGTGTGTTTACTGCTACAATGGATGAACCAGGATACTGCAGGGTGACAAGATTGACTGTAGTAAGGCAAAAGTAATTTATTTCAAAATCAATGAAATGTATCATTAAAAAAGTTGACAGACTTATTAGACTGATGCATGCATGATGCATCCTGCCAAAAGGAGGACATTAAGATGATGAATTTGTAACCCCAGTGATCATTGGCAGCATACAGAAATGTCTGACAAACAAAAGATTTGTAATACATACCACAGAGGTTAATGTTTTATCTTGTATCCTGCTGTATCATGGCAAAGAATGATTGACAGAAGGACATTACACAGAGTGCTATGTAAGTATATACAGTCAGGAATAGAAAGCCAGCCTGCTGCCCAAGTGTGCCCATTATGGGTGATGATGCTGATTATAGAATCACCAAAACGATACCATCACTTTTATTAAGAGCAATAGTGACACGACCCCAAAAACAGTGACATCATAAATGTGTGGCCATATCGAGCACATAATACAACAATAGGCGACGTCCAACAGCCTTCAGAATATTAGATATTGCATATCTGCTTCTGTTTAAAGACCATCCAAAATTTGCCTTCTCAATGCTTATTTTCTTTCTTTTAGGGCCTGCCATTCACCATAGAATGTATTTCATATATCATGTAACATGCTCTGCTGTTCATGCAGTGTACATAGTAGTGACATCACATGTGATGTCCTATAACCAACATCAGTCACAGGAGATGGCGCCATGAGTTCATCTGGCTCTGCCTTGTATATTTTCCAGAATTAGCATGCTTAAGTGCTCCAGAATGTGCGATTGTGTAACAGTAGCTGTTGCCTCTTACTGCTCTAATGACCTCATACTGTGGCCTTCCAAGCCTTGGGCATCTTGTATGCAAGCAGAAATCTCCTAAAGAGCAGTTGTTTGCAAAGGAGGGTGAAGTTAGGCTTGCTACCATAGCTTACCTTGCCAACCTGTCACTGTATTATCTGTCCAAGATCACCATTTCTGCCATTATGGTGACTTGTTAGAGTTGGTTATAAAGTAAACAAGATTCAGTGATACCTCTGAGCTGCCAACTAATTTAAATAATATATCATACTTTTTCTGCAACCTTTTTGTCATCAGCGCTATAGTCAGATGTTGAGGACATGTGCTGTCATTTCCCCCACAATAACCACATATGAAATACAGATGCTGGCAAAGATGGCTACGTTTCATTTGTAGCCACCATCTGTAACTACTTCATATCCAGTAGATTGCTTTTTGTTTTTACCAACATTACTGTTACATGTTCTTCAGTCACTGTGGTGACCAACTTTGGGAAGTAACCTTTCCTTATAGGGAAACTTTCTAGCCTGACATCCTGAACATATTCAGTGTTATTTCATTGTCGTTGTACTACTTACTTGTATGCCATTGTCACAACCTTGCCCACACTGCTTTTCTGGACAGTAATGTATCACACACATACTTCAAGGTGTGCTGCACAGTTCTGTGATACACATCACTGCATGCCTGGCTTCCTTAAGACTATACCATACATTATGCTTGCCACTTCTAGTGCAGAGGGCTCAGGGGCTGGGTGCCGACTCTTCTCTGGAGCACAGGGCTCAGGGGCTGGGTGCCAACTCTTCTCTGGAGCACAGGGCTCAGGGGCTGGGTGCTGACTCTTCTCTGGGGCACAGGGCTCAGGGGCTGGGTGCCGACTCTTCTCTGGGGCACAGGGCTCAGGGGCTGGGTACTGACTCTTCTCTGGGGCACAGGGCTCAGGGGCCGGGTGCCGACTCTTCTCTGGGGCACAGGGCTCAGGGGCTGGGTGCCGACTCTTCTCTGGGGCACAGGGCTCAGGGGCTGGGTACTGACTCTTCTCTGGGGCACAGGGCTCAGGGGCTGGGTGCTGACTCTTCTCTGGAGCACAGGGCTCAGGGGCTGGGTGCCGACTCTTCTCTGGAGCACAGGGCTCAGGGGCTGGGTGCTGACTCTTCTCTGGAGCACAGGGCTCAGGGGCTGGGTACTGACTCTTCTCTGGGGCACAGGGCTCAGGGGCTGGGTGCCAACTCTTCTCTGGGGCACAGGGCTCAGGGGCCGAGTGCTGACTCTTCTATGTCCCCAGTCGAGACTGCTACTGCTCAACTCCTACATCATCTGGCAGCCCTGTAGATGCATCACCAGTACTCGTTGAATGGCATGTCTTTTCCCCACAATACATATACAGTTTGATAAGTAGTCACTTCTTGACTGTTTGTGAAATGCTCTATGTGGACACACTGCCTTTTGTCCTAAGAGCATGACAAATGTATCTCAGGACATGTCCTCTTGAAACTAAGAACTCCACAAAGCAGTTACCATTGTTTTTTTAAGACTAGGGGCAGGATTCACGAAGGCTTGCACGGAGTGTAAGAGACGTGCAACACTCCATGCAAGCCTCGCGATCCAGGAACAGCCCTAAACTCCGTGTAAGAGACTAAAACGTCTCTTACACGGACTGGGCGTGGACATGCTAAATACCTCACTTGCATCCGAAAGGTATGCAAATGAGGTATATTAGCGATCCACGAAGCAGAAACCAGTCCGTGTAGGAGACGTTTTAGCTGCAGAAATGTACTCAGTTGACAACTGAGTACATTTCTGCAAAATCCACAATGGAGCGATGTCAGCTCCGAAAAAAGGTTGCATATGAGTCAGGCAGCATGCCAATGGCCAAATATGTGGCCATTGGCAAGATAACCCGATGCAAAAATATTAAAAATATGATTTTTTTTTTCGGCAATCGCCGATGTGTAAACCCAGCGCAGCCCCGCGCAAATGGGCTGCGCTGTATAAAACCATAAAAAAGAAGGTTATAAACCCACAAATGTGGGTTTCATGCAATACATGGAATGACAATGCAGGGACCAGCAGACCAAAACCAACATGGCCACCGTGTAGTGGTTGCTAAGGGGGGAAGCTGAGTCTAAGACATGAAACTAAGCATTAGTAGGCAATCTCATGTAAATGAGGGTTAGGATACTGAATCCCACAGTCACATAGCAAATGAGCATGGTCTGAGTAGTGTAAGAGATACAAAAGGGGGAGGAATAGAGTAGGAGATAGGTGACATCACGGGGGGGAATGGTAGACAGAAACGCAGTTCATTGGAGGCCAGTGTAACATGACAGATGACAGGCACAGATCATGGAAAGAGGTGTGCCACTAGATAAGTCATGGAAAGACAAGAAATGGAAGGTGTACACTGTTACCTATACCAAAGTTTCTTGCTGGCCGTGCATGCGCACGTGTGCACGCAATGAAGCGCGAGTAAGGCAGTGTGAGCATGTGGGAGCGTGTTGGGAGATGTTTAACACTGTTTGTAAGGGTGTGCGCACGTGTAAGACAGTCTGAGTATGTTGGAGGCTGTTGGCAGACGTGTAACAGTGTTTGCGTGGGTGTACGCGCGTCTAAACCTGAATAAGTAGATCCTTAACCGTGTAAGCCACTGTGAGCGTGTTTCAGATAGTATGCAAGTTGCTCCCCCCTGAGGAAACAGAAAGGAAAAAGGAAGCAACAGAATTAATAGGAAGCTAGCAGGGATAACTGCTGAAGCTGGCAGGTGAAAATAATTAGAAGCAGGCAATTACACATGCAGAATAGTAGCCCAGCCCAGCACTTAAAACTCTGCAAACAGTACTGCAGGATGTTCTCATTAAGAGACACTGCAAGACAGGAGTAAGCTAATAGAAGTGAAAACTGAAAAAGCTGAACTCAGAGCAGAAATGCTAGGGGCTGCCATAGCTGTCATAATGAGACATCGGCGACTTGCTGAGGGTGGTGACAATGCAGATGGTGCCAGACAACCCACAGTGAGGAGACGGAGAAGAGTGTACAGGCCCAGGGTCACCTACCACGGGTTACATGAGCTGGAGATAGTAGAGCGCTATAGAGTGGACAGAGAGCTCCTGCAGCAGATTGTTGAGCTGTGCAGGCCACGCCTCACACACAGAACCAACAGAGGGAACCCATCCCAGTGGAAACCAAGGTATGTGTTGGCCTAAGAATACTAGCAACAGGTACCTTCCAGAGACCAACTGGCGATATGATGGGGATATCACAGGCATCAGCCTCCAGGGTACTACACCAGTTCCTGGATGCCATGTCAGCACATGTCGGTGATCATGTATATTTCCCCAATGCCCGTGAGGTATTGGCCAGCAATATCGTCTCTTCCAGCAAATAGCGGAATACCCTGAGGTACTGGGTGCTATAGACTGCACGCACATACGCATCAAAGCACCAGCAGGAGAGTGGGGTAGGGCCTACATAAACCGCAAGGGCTTGGCCTCCATCAACTGCCAGGTCGTGTGTGATGCCCAGGGCATAATAATGAATGTGTGTGCTGGCTGCCCTGGGAGTTACCACGATTCCCACATCTGGCATTTGACGCAGCTGTACCAGACATTTGCCAATGGGGACATCCCACACGGACACCTAATGGGGATGCAGGTTATGCACTGGAGCCGTGGCTGATGACACCCATCAGAAATGCACACACACCTGAACAGGAACGCCATAATGAGGCACACGCACAAACACGTAATGTGATAGAGCGTGTTTGGGCTGCTCAAGTCACGGTTCCGGTGTCTGGACACATCTGGTGGAGCCTTGCAGTACACACCAACTACATGTACCCAAATTGTCATGGTATGTGCTATGCTACATAATATGATCCTGCGAAAACAGCTGCAGCAGGACCAGCATAGGGCCGGGCCAAACAGCCCCCCACCATTGCCAAGGCCATCACAGGCAGAGCGTGACTCTGAGGAGGAACAACCTGAGCCTGCCCCAGTAGGCAGAAGGAGGCGTGCCCAGTATGCCCTGGCCTTGGCAAAGAGGCAACGATAGCACATACATTGGCTCAGTAGGAACCTTGGGAATGATACCCCTCTCTGACTCACTCATATAGTAACAGGGATGCCTAACGTGACACAACCTGCTCTCAAACATGTACAGGGAAGTGTAATATGTGCATCCGACAGAGGCAGCCCTGCTGCACCACCTGAGGCATGAATGCTATGTGTCAAGTAATGTAACACCAAGTACTATATGCACACCTGAGGACCCTGACTAACATCCTACCCTCACCAAGCATCATGCCACAACATGACAACGAGATGATCAAGTGCAACAATTGACTGAAGTATCGCAGTTATTCAAAGGGGACCCAATGTGTGCCAGTCTGGTATGACATGCTGAGCATGACATGATGCACCACCTGCTAGGACTGGCGTGCACCTTTCAGTGCAGGCCGTATGGATACTGGCAAAGGCTGTTGTCACCCACAGTGTGCCCTGAATAGGTAAGGCTCAAAACACAAACCTATCTCCATAGGTACCAGAAGGGATAAGAATAGGATAAGGGATAAGTCGAAACAGCAAGATGCATGCAGTCTAAACTCACCCAGTATGGAGAATGTTGATAACTGTGCTGTAACAGACAACTGAGGCAAGGCACACAACAGCACCCTAACACTACCAGGTTACACCCCATACTGTGCTGTACAGCCTCCAAACTTGGAACAAGCTACGAAAGGAGGGTGACTATCATGAATTGTCAAGGATAACCACACCCCCATGTCAGTACCACAACAAAAAGCAGCATGGACTAGCCATGTTCAAGTAACAGTGGCTAAAACTGCCCCCCAGTTCATAGCCTGCTACAGACTACTGTCCCAACACCAGGAACTGCATCCGGCCTATGCTGGAATACATGAATATATCAAGTCCTCCAACCCACATTATATTGGGTGACCGCAAATACCCAGACATAGACTGGGAGCATTATACTAGCTCCAACAGTGTCGGACAAAGGTTCATAGAATCCACAAACCAAAAGGCACAGGAACAACGTACCACCCCCACAAGAGTGGTAAGCATACTGGATGTGATAATCAGCAACATGGGTACTGGATGTCAAGTTGAGAAGTGTATTCCTCACTGGTAAAACCAGACCATAGAGTAATCACACTGGATATACAAATCCTGACCACAGTCCCTGGCCGGGAAACCACAGTGGAAAATATGTGTTAAGCAATATCTGCACCCCTCCAAACTGATGTGGAATCCATGAAAGGTCCCGTGCAGGTGCAAAATATGGGCCACACCTCAGAACCTGTAATACAGCCATTCCATGAACACTGCCAGTAATGCTTGGATTATGCAGTCCTAAATTAAAACAAGACACAGTGCCTAAACCTGGCATGGTGGACACCAGCCATAACCAAAATATGCAAGAGAATGAGGAAGCTACTACATGATAGAGCAAACATGAACAATGAAGTAATCACTGATCAGTTGTATGGCATTAACATCTGTCCACACATGCAATCCACTAAGGCCAGCCACAACAAGTGGAATCTGTGAATCCTGAAGCAATGTCACACCTGCCCCAAGTACACAGACAACCCCCAACCCCACCCAAGAAATACAAAAATATGTGAGAGATGCAACCATCCATCCAAACTGGAGGCTGAGCTCCCTCAACGCAGTACTCCCAAAACAAGTCAGTAGGAGAAGGTAACCACACACACCACAAACACAGTCCCACATAGACCTATCACAACTGCAAACCAAACACATAAACACAGACAAACATTCCCGGAGGCACAAATTACAAACACAGCACACCAACAGAGGCCTCTAAAGCAGACAACCAATCAAACAGCCTCCAAACATAGCACATGCAACACATAACACACAAAGCTGGTGTGCCAAACAGTCACAGGACAGACGTAGAAACAACATGCCTGATACAGTTGTAATAGGTGACTCCATAGTCAGACACATTGCTGTCCCGCACACCAGACTGAACAAGGGAAAGGGTACAGTAAGCTGCCCGTAGGCTGCCACAATATGCCACATAACAGAAGTATGTAGGTCACTCCAAAGCAAGTAGAAATATGATGCAGTCATAGTCCATGCTGGTGTGAATGACCGGAGATGTACCGCCCTAGACTAGATGAAAAGAAACATAGATGAGCTATCTGATTATGTAGTCCATGCCGGTATGACACTCACCGTCCGCAGCATCCTACCCTTACCAAGAGTAATGCCACAGTACAAACACGGAATGATCAGTCATAGCAAGTGGCACACTTACTGGTGTTATTCCAAGGGGATCCAATGTCTGTCTGCTGGGGATGTCATGCTTGACAAGCCACGCAGCTGTCCATGGGATGGCCTGCACCTGTTACCCCTGGGCGTCTGAATATGGGATAAGGCCTTTGCCACCTCCATAGAGCCTTTTGTAGGCAAGGCTGAAAAGACTGACCCACCACCCTAGAAAACATAAGTGGGAAGAAACATAAGGGAAATGCTGACCAATGCCAGATGTGTACACCCCAATATGCATGCTCCTGAAGCCATCCCCAGAATGGAGAACATCGATGTCTGTGCAGTGACAGAAACCTGCTGCAAGCCCCCTGACAGCACACCAGCACTACCAGGGTATACCACGTATCATGTGTCATGGCCCCCAAACCTGGAACGAAACATAAAAGGAGGGTGAGTATCCATAGTCAGCACAGACACCCATACGTCCAGGTAACTGACAATGCACAAGGCATTGGAGTTCACACATGTGCAACTAACTGTAGGCAAGACTGCTGTGCAGTCTGTAGCATGTTACAGACCGCACTCTCACACACAATAACCCCACCCAGCCATCCTGAAGACAATGGACAGTATGAATGTCCCACCAAATAACAAACAAGGTACCACAAATCACCACATAGGTGATAAACCAGTATGTATGGAAAGAGTAACCAGGGACCTAGGGACACAAGTGGACAGTAACCTGTTATGTGACACCCACATTGCCAATGTGGCCAGGAAGACTGTCTACATTTGACACCGTATCAGAAAAGGAGTCACATCTACGGCAACAGAGGTCATTGTGCCCCTATACTATTCTCCAATCACACCCATAATCCAGTACAATGCCTCATATGGGATGTACCTTACCTGACACCTGCAGCAGTTAGAAAGACCTCAAAGGTAC
The DNA here is from genome assembly GCF_019279795.1 of Protopterus annectens. Taxonomy (NCBI): domain Eukaryota; kingdom Metazoa; phylum Chordata; order Ceratodontiformes; family Protopteridae; genus Protopterus; species Protopterus annectens. The sequence goes on along the minus strand of NC_056739.1, from coordinate 65,382,764 downwards.
CTCACCAAGAGGATAAAGAGTCACAAATATATGTCATATGCTGCCTGGCTGTAGACACCCCAGCTGAATCCAGTCACATACTGCCTACACAGAGGCATTGCATGCCTGTTGTAGGAGGCCATGCCCAACACAGGAGTAATGGACATGCTCCACCCCAGAAAACACAAATCCATCGGAGCTGTGAGAGGGAGAGATGTCAACCTCAACAAATAATGAAATAGGATGTGCTGGTGGGACAGATACATAATCCAGAGTCTCCCCACACCCTGGACCAGAATCCCATTCCATGTAAGGCGGAGCCCCTCACTGACACTCTTCAACAGGAATCTTGCCAAATGGATGGATGATTGTAGAGTTACACTGGGGGTCTTCACTGTGTCATGTCCAGACAGAGGCACAGCAAAGCAGAACATAAATGGCCATAATATGCACATAGCAAGGGGTGTCAAAAGCCACACACACTCTGGCTAGGCTAACAAATGCCCAGGGTGGATAGCCTAGTATGACCCTATGAACCTATGAAGATACAAATTGTACAGGACACTAAGGATAATCCCAAGGCTTTCACAACTGATGGTAGGAACCATGTTGGGAATTCACAGATATGCCCTGAATCACACAAATACCACAAACACACACACATATTGCCAACATGCATCCTGACAGGTGCAGTGCAAACCCCCCCCCCCCGAATGCAGAATATCTATCCCAGCAGACTGCTGGCCCCCTGACATTGCAGATGCTGAGGTAATAGCCAACATCTACAAAGCAAAACACACAGCAGCAATGGTATGGGATGTTGTCCTGGGCTTAGTGCAACATGGACTCCAAGATGAATGGAATGCCAAACCACACTACTGCTCAATGTCAGCCTTACCACAGAATATGTACCCAAAGAGCAGTGTACAACAACAGTGGTACTTCTCAACAAAGGTGTTGCCTGAATGGATACTGAACACTACTACCCCAGAATCCTGAGAAGCTCGGTTTGCACAGCTATGGAAAGGATCAGCATGTACCACAGACAAAGATATTGGGGACCTACTGACACCGGAACCAACCCAGTGTGGCCTTCCCAAGTGCAGATCCTGCCCCTAACCATGTTTGACTCAATTGAAACAGCCATTAAGGTCATTGATGAGGGCAATGTGCTCCACACAGTGTATCTGGACCTTGCAAAGGCTTCTATACAATACCCTATGTGTTCATTATAGATAGGCTCACCAGCTTAAATATAAACCCACATGTCAGTAGAGGGGTTGCAAACCAGACCAAGGACAGAACAGACATGGTCAGACATGCTGCAGCCATGTCAGACTACAAACCAGATATAACTGGCATCCCACAAGGCTTTGTCCTGGGATCTCCCTCGTCTGGTATATTTGTCCCATAGGTACAGGCAAACATGGAAGGACTGTGTCCGAACATGTTTGCAGAGGACTACAAACTGCTCACCACATATGATCCACCAGCTGACACAAGCATCCCACAAAATGGCCACATAGAAACAGACAACTGGTGCCATAGCCATGTCAGCAAGCTAAGTGCAGAAACGTGCATAGTCAACCCCTGTGGATATACAGTAAGTGCCCACCAATTACCACACAGGTGTTAACCCATTATGTACTTAACATGTAATGAGAGACCTGGGGACACAAGGTGATAGATATCCTGCAGTGGACAAACATGTGCTGTAGTGTTTACAGAAACATACCATATACCCACCTAATCACGAAGGCTGTCAGATCTAGATAAGGGGAGGTCATTGTGGCTCTGCAGTCATCCTTCATCAGCGGTACAATTGACTACAATAGCCCCTGTGGGATGTACCTCAGCAGACACCTCCATCAACTGTAAAGTCCCCAACAGTACCTCATCAGGAGTATCAAAGAGCTTGCACAGATGCCATGTGTTGCCTGTGTTGCTGGCATCAATAAACATGCTGCACCTTGTACAATCTGAATGTCAGTGAGCTATGCACATGAGAGACCTGAACCCCAGCACTGACGTACATAGGACAAGCTGTACTGCGTGCTCCATAACACAGAAGCCACCCCAGCACAGGCTACCCATAGAGTCACTTATCAATCTTCCTCAATAGGAATCCTGATGAGTGGATGGGAGATGGTAGATTTATCCTGGGTACCACTGTCATGCCACAGGTAGACACAGGCACAGTATACTAACCATGACATATGTCATGGCAAACCCCACTTACAATGTGTGTTGAAAGACAAACATACTCTCCAACTAGCATTACACATGGACTAGGGCACATCGCTAGTGTTTGCAAATGTACACCTATGTTGTGGAATACACTACCAATGTTGGACAAGCCTGGTTTAAGTAGTTCATATCTGAACAGAATGCAACATGGTCAGATGTACACAACTGGCCCGTAACCAGGCTGTTGTGCCCACTATCGAAATGTAAAGCAGTGATAGCAGTAAAGCCCAGGATACTGCCCACCACAGTCAAAGTACTAGCAGCACACTATACAGTACTACAGTGTTAGGTCAGTGTGAAAGGATGTTGACAACTGTATGCAAAGTATCCCATGCAAACACTGCAGGCACAGTATAACCCTGTTGTGTTCACACACAAAGCAGCTGTACCGTAACTACACAACATGACACACAACACACAACCATAAACGGGTGATAGTTGTTGAAGTTCACACTCATCCACAAATGTGATGGGCTGCAGAGTCCAACATATGGAATGTTCACACTGGGCATGCTCACACACTTTGACAACATGCCATGGGAAGGCTGAACTGGGCATGCTCACACACTTAGGCCAAATCTCGGTTTAGCAGTTGGACACACATAGCTGGTATTGTTATGTGTTATTCCAGGAACCAACAACATTATAGCAGTCTGCCCAGTGCACACAGCTAAATGACCACAGAGACATACGTGATATAGTGGACCCCTCCCATATGCAAACATCTTCCACAGATGCACAAGTTGTTCATACAAGCAGGGAATGCTATGGCAATAAAGATGTGCAAACAGTCTATCAGCAACAAATAATGTGCATTTGACAATGAAACATATGGGTGTAGAGGTCAACACTAGGCTGTTTGCCGTAGGGAATGACAGCTTAGCCAGAGTGTGCTTGGTGTCTGCCTCCCCACAGGATGCACATTCCCCTTTCTAAACACAGATGATGTCAGCACCCTATAAGTACAGCAGGAGAAATGAAACGTCCCAGTAATCTGAATAGCGCGCTCTGCTAATGCGTCCGTCTTAAGTGTCATAACATAGGTAGGGGTTTCAAATCCTGCAAATGCTCAGTGTGTGTGTGTGTGTGTGTGTGTGTGTGTGTGTGTGTGTGTGTGTGTGTGTGTGAGTGGGGTTGGTGTGTGTGTAAGTCTGTGGGAGAGAAATGTCCCTTTTGGCAACTAGGAAAACACCCTACAGGATGCACTTCCCCTTTCTAAACACCGATGATGTCAGCACCCAATAAGTACAGCAGGAGAAAAGAAACCTCCCAGTAATGCGAATAGCGCACTCTGCTAATGCATCCGTCTTAAGTGTCATAACATAGTTAGGTAGGGGTTTGAATCCTGTGAATGGCAAGTGTGTGTGTCTGTCTGGGGGGGTCTGTGTGTGTGAGGGAAATGTCCCTTTTGGCAAATAGGACAACACCCTACAGGATGCACATTCCCTTTCTAAACACCGATGATGTCAGCACCCTATAAGTACAGCAGGAGAAAAGAACCCTCCCAGTAATGCGAATAGCGCGCTCTGCTAATGCGTCCGTCTTAAGTGTCATAACATAGTTAGGTAGGGGTTTGAATCCTGTGAATGGCAAGTGTGTGTGTTTGTCTGAGGGGGTTAGTGTGTGTGAAGGTAATGTCCATTTTGGCAAATAGGTGAACAGACTACAGGATGCACATTCCCTTTTCTAAACACTGATGATGTCAGCACTCTAAGTATAGCAGGAGAAGGGAAAACTCCCAGTAATGCAAATAGTGTGCTCTGCTAATGCGTCCGTCTCAAGTGTCATAACATAGTCAGATAGGGGTTTGAATCCTGCTATTGGCAAGTGTGTGTTTCTGGCTGAGGGGGGTTAGTGTGTGTGAGGACATGTCCCTTTTGGCAACTATGTGAACAGATTACAGGATGCACATTCCCCTTCCTAAACACTGTTCAGCACAAGGCCATGGCTCTGGCACAAGTTGTCTGTCGCTATGATGCCCCTTTGGAAGATGCTTGTGTCAGCTGAAGAGGCGATTATGGTGGCCTGTTTGCAGTCATCTGCATATTTGGACAGCCACAATCCGTCCGTGTTGGCCTGTACCTCCAATAAATATATACCAAACAAGAGGGTCCCAGGACTGAGCCTTGTGGGACACAACCCATAACTGTTGTGGGGTCTGGCATGGCTCCAGCAATGCTAACCATGTGGTATCTGTCCTTGAGCCACTGTGCAATCCATCTAGTGACATAGGGCCTTATATGTAAGCTGGTGACCTTCTCTAGAATGCCCAAGTGGGGTATTGTTGTGAAGGCTTCTGCAAGGTCCAGGTAGGCTGTGTGAACCACCTTCCCCTCATCAATGGCCTTGGTGACTGTTTCAAAGATATCAACCGAGTTAAACCCGGTAGTGCTGGTGTGCTCTCAGTAGCCCTGAACCAGGCATCTGTAACTGCACAGATATCGATGTTTTCCATGCCAAGGAGTGTTTTGGGTGCACGCATCTGTAGGTTTAGATATCTGGCGTTGCGTAGCATTGCTCTTAGTTTCCTATCCCTTGTGATACCCATGAAGGTGGGTTTGTCATCTGAGCCCTGCCTAACATAGGCACTATGGGGGTAGCAAGAGCCTTTGCCAATATCTGAATGACCAATGCAAACTGTACACATGCTCATAGGATGCAAGTGTCAAGGAATAGTCTGAGTGGCCAGTATAGTCCTCCAGCATGGGTCCTCTGAAGTCATCCACCCCAGTCTACACAGGTGTACAGTCTGCTTGTGCTAAACACAGTTTGTGTGCAGTGACAACCTTGCCTGGGGGTGGAGATGGGATATGGATGTCCAGGGAAAGGTGGGCATGGGCAGGTATCAACAATGGTGGTCTACCTCTGGTGTGGAACAGTGGGTACCCACGTTGCAGATGGACAGGAGCAATATGTATTACCCCATGTGGCTGTGGTGTGTGGTTCTGCCATAGCACATGGACCCACAAATTGTAGTGGCGGTAGGGTAAAGTGGTAGAGGCCTGAGTAGTTCTCACACACAATATGCCTGTACCTGATGTTAACAACTGGAATGGTGTATGTGAATACCTGCATATCCTGGCACTGTTCCCAGGGAAGCTAGGTGTGTGTCCTGGATGTGGGTGTGGTGTGCTGGACTGGTAGTGTTGTGTGTTACAGGTCCTGTGGTCCCAAAGCATGGTATAGAACATAACCTGCCAGTGCGATGTGCACATCTGACCCTGATGTAGGTGGCTGCAAATGCATATACATGCTAACCCCCACCTGACAGGTAGTACAACAAGCACAAACCTCTGTGGAAATGAAGATGTCAGCACACTAGAAATACTACAGGTGCAGAACAGATGCCCAGTAATTCGGATAGTGCGCTCTGCTAATGCGTCGCCCTCAAGTGTCATAATATAGTTAGGTAGGGGTTCGAATCCTGCAAATGCTCAGTGTGTGTGTATGTGTGTGGGTGAGTGGGGTTTGTGTGTGTGAAAGGCTGTGAGAGGGAAATGTTCCTTTAGCCAACTGGGAGAACACACTACAGGATGCACACGCCCCTTTCTTAACACAGATGTTGTCAGCATCCTATAAGTACAGCAGGAGAAGTGAAGCCTCCCAGTAATGCGAATAGCGCGCTCTGCTAATGCGTTTCCCCTGTGTATCGTAATGTAATTAGTTAGGAATGTGAAACCTGTAAAGACATGTGTGTGTGTGCATTTCCGTATGACAAACATGTTAGTTCTGGCAATCAGGCGATCACACTACCTGATGCACATTACCCTTTAAAAGTACTGATGTTGTCAGCACCCTCTAAGTATAGCCAGAGACGAGGAACTATCTAGTAAACCAATCAGTGCACTCTGCTAATGCGTCCCTCTCACGTGTCATGACATAGGTAGGTAGGGGAATGAATCCTGCATATGGCAAGTGTGCATGTGTGTGGGGGTAGTAGGGTGTGTGTAAATGCAAGTGTGAGGGAACAGATCCTTTTGGCAAATACTACTATACACCAGATGCTGCATACCCCACCAGTAAACACAGGGGATGTCACCACACTATCAGCACAGCCAGACAGGGCTAGTTGGCTAGTAATGCCAATAGTGTGCTCTGCTACTGTGTCTATTACTGTCGTCAGAGTACAGATAGGCATGTTTTGGTAACCCACGTGTGGTTGTGTCACACAGTATGACCTTGTGCGGGTGTTTGTACATAACAATGCATGCCATTGCCTAACCCAGCAATGGCATTGCACACATGATGTATGTGTGTGACACATACACAGGAATACCTGTGTCCTGCAGTAGTTACCATGTCTGACACATGCTTTGTGTGGATAAATGGTATTAGCGATGTATACCAATATGACTGTGTGTCTTACTGTGCAGGGTCCACACGTGGTATGTCCCTATACAGTGTGGGTGTCTATGGTGAAAGACCTACAGCAGGGGATACACATCTGGTCTGGGCCATATAGTGTACATGTAGTCAATGTACAGGTGCTGTATGTTCCCACCTGTTGTGGTAGTGGTAACATGCCATTCCACTGCATTTCGGTGACCACATGCTGTGAACTCTTCAACTAGAGTGTTGTAGCTACAGTAATGCTCACACACAATGTTCGGCTGGATGCAGTATGGCCTTATAAACACAGTTCATGGGACTGTCATATTGCCGGTGTTGTTGTGGAGGATAGGTGGTCTTCCTGTGTATGTGAGGGTTGTGTGTGCCATGCTATGACCCATATGGCAGTCCGGCACACTGTCAGCTGCACTTGAGTAGGCCCTGATGGTTTGTGCTGTGCCAACAACCTGGAGGTGTGTGTATCTGTGTTAACTCGGGATACCACACCCCTATCCATGTGTGTTACATGTGTAGGGGACGACGGACATGATAAGGGGCATAACCTGTCAGTGATGGGTAACACCTGTGAGCCATGAATCATGCATCTGGTACTGCACAGACACTGCAGTTCACCGTGCTGAGGGCAGTGTCCGGTGCATGCATCCTCCAGTGTACACTGCTGTAGTTGTGTAGCAGCACTGTTAGTGTCCTAACCTGTGTGATACCCACGGAGGTCGCTATGTAAACCATGTCCTGCAGCATATGGCAGTATGTGTGTACCAAGGAGCCTTGCCAGTATACATCGGGCCATGTGTGTCACGTGCAAGATGACACGTGAACATCAATGTGGTCTCCCTAGCATGTAAGCACACATTGACAGCCAGTGGATACCCTATGAATGACAGTGGAGACTGAGCATAATGTAGACATACAACAGCCGTCCCACATATAGTGGTAGAATACCTGGGGAGGGTATGTTGGCAACCAACACCAGGCTCATACTGGCCTGTGCCACATGCTGAGAGATCCATTCTATGTTCCCTATCATGTAGTCCAGGGAGGTATGTCCCAGGCAGCCACACTGGCATGGTCAATGAGTGAGTCATATCTGCCCATGCCTCTGTCTGACCTGTACGCATGTGTGCTGTGGTGGACCATAGTGCCCCTGAGTCATATCACTGTGCCCTTCACCAGATACAGCCTGTTGAGCGGGATCCAGTGCAGCACACATGACAGGTACCTGACACGTCTGTAGCAGGTGTGTTGTGTAGCCCTACAGGCTGTGGGTGTGTGGCACAGGGGATGTGTGTGCCATGTGTGGCATGTGCTCTGTTCCGACGGAACATATGCCTGTGTGCCAGCTGCGGAGGTGTGTGATGCACAGGCAGGCTGCTAGTCTGAGTCCCCACGTATGCCCCAGTGTGTTTGGCATGCTGTCAGTGTGTGGCAATGTCTGACTGGTATTGTCGTCACTGTAATATCATGTATTGCTTTATTTATTTATCCTACATATGTTGACTGGGATAGCCCAACTGGATGCATGCCCATTCCCAGGGTAGGCCCGTGGAGACAAGCTACGAGGGTAGCAGATACAGCATTACAGAATACTAGCATGACATAGTACAAACAGAGTATTTACAGAGATTACATAAGTAAGCAGGTCCAACATGTTCCACAGGTTAATGTTAGACCTGAGCACAAGCCAGGATTAAATTGTATCTACACAGTACAGTGGTTCACACAGGTTACACATCCGAGTTAGCCAGGCCTGATACACTGACATAGCCAGTTACATGACAAATGTTGTTTGAGTCTACTGTTAAATGACCTAAGGTGGACATTAGGGTAATACCAGCTGGAAGTGGGTTCCAGGATCTACTTACAGGATCTGCAAAGAGAGAATCACCAGCTGTGGTAATACACTCGCTAGTTCGAAGTAGTACAATGTTAGAGGATCGAAGCGGTCTAGGATTGTTATAGGGGGTGATTGTAATTTAAGTGCAGGAGCATTGTCTGGATTATGGTGGGTTTTATAGGCCATAATCAGTTGTTTATACCGTATTAGGCTGGGTATTGCAAGCCAACCAAGCTGATTTAGATTGATGCAATGATGTGTCCTAACAGGCGGGCCAGTGGCAAACCTGGCAATGTGGTCGTAGCAAATCCAGTGCTTGTTAAGGACAGTCTTGTTCATATGTGAGAGTAGAGGGGATGCATACAGAAGGGCTGGAACAAGGTGTGAGCGAGCTATGGCACCTTTAGCTGGAGGGGCTAGGAAGGCTTTCATTCTGTAAAGTGACCCTAGCTTTCTATTGATGGCTTGGCTGATCTGGTTAACATGTATGTCACATATGAGGTTATTGTCTATGATGACACCTAATAGTTTTAGAGATAGGTCAGGGTAGATTATTGTGCCATCAGTTGATGTTATGGTAACGGTGAACGTGGTAGACCTACGTGTTTGTGGAATAACAGCAGTTCAGTTTGATTGGGATTTAGGATCAGACTATGTTCAGAAAGCCAGTTTGCTATTGTATTACAGGTGGTCTGGGTAGCCGAACATAACTACTGGAGATGTGGCTGGGCAGATCAGAGTAGAGTATACAGCATATTGGATACAGCTGGCTTTTGGGATGACAGTACAACGGTCATTAATGACGATGGAGGACAGCAAGGGCCGTAGGATAGAGCCTTGTGGTACTCTGAGGGTGTTAGGTAGACGGTTAGAGGGTTTGTTCTGCCAGAGGCTGGCCTGCTGTTGACCATGCAGGTAGGATTGACACCATTGGAAGGCTCCAGTATCTAGACAGTCTGTGCAGGGTGTGGAGTCCACGCTGGTGATCAACCATATCGTATGCCTTTGAGTTATCCAAAAAGAGGGCTGTGGTATATCATTGATGTTGCAAGTATGGCTTATGGTGTTAGTGAAGGCTAGGAGGCCTGACGGAGTGCTGTGATGAGGATGTAGGCCATGCTGAGTGTCTGCCATAATGCGAGTTTGGATTAGGTGGTGCCTGACTTGTCTATGACGAAAGTCACCATAATCTCTGCAAGTGGAGAGTGTATAGCTATTGGCCTATCAGTGGAGACATCAGTAGAGCTGCCTCCTGTGTGAAGTGGGATTACATATGACATTTTCCGGATGGTGGGAAAGTTAGATTCTAACATAGTACGTTTGATTACCTTTGAGACAGGGTAAGCAATAGCATCATCTGGTTTTGATAGGTACTCGGCAAGGTGTTGATCGGCACACAGTGTAGTAGGTTTCACTGTTACAACCAAGGTACGGAGAAGTGAAGTGGGGACTGGTTGGCAGCTGGAGGCAAGTAGTTTTCTAGGGGTGCTGCTTTCAGGACCAGGGGAGCTGGGAGGTAGATGGCAAGCTAGGGCCTGCACTGTCTCAGTAAAGGACTGGTCAAAGCTATCAGGAACATCTTCAGGGGTATTATCATTAGTAGCAGCAGGGATTGGGTTTGACGTTTGTCCTGTACGTAGTATATATGACATGCCACCTGACAGGGTATGGCATCACTGGGTTCGGAGAGACCAGTCCACAGATTGGCTGTGTGGTGGCATCCCACACATGTGTTGTATATACCTGGCCAAGGGTGATGGCTGACTGCATACATGTGGCAGCTGTGACAATGACACATGACCCACATAAACCACGACTGGACCATAGAGGCGATTCACAGGTTACCTTTGGACATGCCGCCCTAGTAGTGTGATTGCCATGGTGAGTACCAACACATAGGGCCAATGGGGAACAACATACTGAAGGTGTGTATGTGTGGGTGGACTGCCTCTGTCTCACAGCACTGACATATATGACTGCACACGTGGGTACATGCCGGGTAAGACATGTGCAATGTGTCACAGGCAACTTACATGCGTACAGGACAGACAGTGACGTTCTGTCATGTGTAAGGTTGACATACATATGGTACGCTATGCAGATGTCACTAGCAGTCTACTGAAGCACTGTAACCCTTCATTGCAGGTGTAAGCAGTGTTCCAGGGGACACCAGGCGAACATGCATGCAAACAAGGCTACAGTACACAGGTCTGGAAGTACTGCATCATACAACAAAGAAGGGGTAACAATAACAGTAAGTAACAATGCATATATGTAGGCACTATCAACATGTACCCAGGAATACGCAGCACAGATGGCCATGGTGGAACCGATATTATGTCATACTTATTTGTGGTCTGGACAACATTGGTACTGCACACATATCTAGATGCGTGAACATACACATGGCATAGTTGTTGTGGGCATCTTGACACCATTACTGTACATGTCCACCATTGCATATCACTACTTGCGTTAGCTTTCCCCCTGTGCTACCCATGTATGCGGTTATCTGTCGACAACCTTACCACCGGCATGCAATTATGTGCAGCTGTTATGCTTTGGTATGTACTATGGGTGCAGATAACAATTCAGGACATTCATACAGTTACTACAGCAGGCATGCTGGGGTACACACAGTCATAGCAGCACACTGTACTGTTACCAACATGATACTACTAATACACATCTATGTAGTCACCCTGTGCATCAGCAATGTGCTTACCTGTTCCCGCAATGATGTTGGAGATTGCAGGAGGTGGCACAGTGTCATCATATGCACAGGGTGTGGATTAGGTATGCCTGAGTCGGCCACTGATACCACCAATTGACATGTGTGTGTATGTGTGTTGGTGAGGGGCAGCAGTACAGGGTGGGGCAGTGTTGCTGCAGTGTGTGCATGTATGTGGTTGCCCTAAGTGTTAACATTCCTCATGTGTGTATGCACGCACACAGTTCCACCTCATGGCTGCCATATACAGGGGTTTGTGGACAGCCACAGACTGCACCTGGCAGACCATACAGATCAGTGTCTGTGTGCACGGACACGGTACCTGTGCCTGGCAGGGGTGCTACGGACCGTATCCAGTGCAACGCCTGACTGGGTACTGTCATCAGAAGCGGGAGTCTGTTGACTGGACACATGTCCCTGTTGGGACTGTCCAGAGCCACGTGCACGTGGTCTCCTGGGGCGTTCAGATGACAGCACAGACCCAGCATTGCTGGGGCTGCTGCTGGCACTATGGGGGCGTGCGCGAGCCTGTTGCCGTCTGCGCCGACTGCCAGCTGCTGCCGCTGCCGGCATACGGCCACGTCGACGCCGCAGACGCCCACCACTGCCCTGGCTCATGGACATCTGGTTGTGGAACTGCTGTAATATGTCCCCACAATGTCTGTCTATGACATCGGTGAAGTTACGGATAGCATCCGCAATGTCACGCATACTGTCTGTCATGGCTGTGCGGCATGCTCTGAGCTCCCTCAGACCCTGTCTGGTGTACCTTTCCATACGTGACTGAGCCTGCATGACAGTCCGAAACATCGCTGAGGTTGACAGACCTCTTTGGGCACGTCGGCCGGAGGCAGTACGCCCATGGATGCTCCCACGAGAACCCATGGGCAACTGTCTGTGTGGTACCATCAGAGGACCCTGCCCATGGCTGCTGTGTGGGGATGCATGTGCCACAGGTACCACATTACCCTGGTCTATGCCCGCTGTATCCTGTCCATCACCTAGGGACAATGGTGACATAGGATGTATAGGCAGGATGACTGTGCACAATGATGGGGTCGACAGCTGTGTACTGTCAATTGGCTGACCAATGGCAGACCCTGACACACCTTCCTGTACCATTACACATATATCATCATTACCAGTAGCCGTGGCACAGGATTCAGGTTCCCTGCTGCAGGTCACCAGAGCAGCCCCAGAACCTGTGGGATGAAGACAGGAAACACAGTTTACATTCTCCAGACATTGTTACCAGTGATGCAGTTATACACACATGCACACATGGACACATGCACACGGGCACACATGCACACATGCACACGTGGACACATGGACACATGCACACGTGGACACATCCACACGTGGACACATGCACACGTGGACACATGTTCACATGCACACATGCACACATTGGTCACGTGTACACATGCACACATTCACACATGGACACAGGCACACATGCACACGTGGACACAGGCACACATGCACACATGCACACTTGGACACAGGCACACAGGCACACATGCACACATGGGCACTGACACACCTGCACACATGCACACATGCACACCCTGCAGTATACACACAGAGCACTACTGAGTTACACTACTGTTACTAGCATTATCAGGAGTATTATAGGTTATGTTAAACACACTCACCAGCATGGATGGCCTGTCTCTCTGTAACCCTGGAGGGACCTGCAGAAATGATGAGATTAATGTCAGTGGGCACATCTGTCCCATTGATATTGCATATGATACAGTGTACAGAACAGTCAGGTGTACATATGGCATATTACCTGCACGCTCCATGTCGTGCTGCTGTGTGGAACCAGCCTCCATCATAATGCAGGTGTACTGCTGTTGGTGTTCCGGGGCTGGAGCCACAACACTTAGGAGTAGCCCCTCCAGTCTGGTGAGGGGGGGATGTGTGGCCACCCCACCTCCTGTGGCGACCTGTTGCCTGTGGATATCTGCTGCACGCTGTCGGACACTTCGGATTAAATCACTGCAGTGATGTCGTACCTGCTCATATGTCCTGTTATGCGTGCCAATTTCATTTACCCTACGGACCAGGTCTTGCCACAGTGTGGCCCTCTCCTGCTGGTTCTGACTGGTGTGGGAAAACAGGATGTCATACTCCCGCACCAGGCTCTGGTGGATCTCCTCATCCTCTGCCACGGAGTAGGCGGGGTTACGCTGTCGCGCCATCTCCCTGGAAGAGAACACAGACAGGATATCAGCAGACCATGTCAGCAATGTATGGCACACATACTATACATGATACGCATGTGTAGTGATATACTACTACTCCCATATGTTGCATGTGTGTGTGTCGTGGTGGATACACAGGTACATGGCCAGATATCAGTGCTCGGCCAATACCTGTGCAACAATACCTGCCACATTCCACACGTAGTAGCATGCCCCATCGGTCAGCACACACGTACAGGTGCTATGCACAACCTCACTCTGGGGGTCCATCCCAAGGTACTGTATGTGGGACACCGTCCACTACTCTGATGTGGACAGGCGTTACTCGGCCTGGATATACATATCCCACCACCACCACCAGAACAGTAGACTACATTGATATGTATGTGGTTAGACAGTTATTCACTTGCTGGGACTGGGATGGTATCCATGCAGCACACTGGGCCAGTGGAGGCCACGAGCCGCACTGCTGACCCCTTTGCAAATGCTTACCACGGACATGCTGCGGATTGCATGACACTTGCACACACATGTCTAACCCAGACCCTATGCACAACGGTTAGGCATCCTGTCCAGTGGTCCCAGACAGAGGCAGATTGTATTACAATAGCAGGAGGCTACTGCAGGACGGAGCACATTCACATTAAGGGTAGGCATCTGTGGTCAGCACTGGTACTATGCTACAGTCCGTCAAAATGACAGCCACAGCCTACTCTGGGAGGGAAATGGACACAAACACTATGGATGACCACAAGGCCTTCTTCAGTTATGTTACACATATGGAGCACATGCCTCGGATATGCTCTGTGTTAGCCCACACCTACTTAACATTCACCAAACACACGCATATTGCCAACATTCCTGCAGACATGTTCGGTGCACATATCCCCCCTCCCTCTCCCTCACCTTTGGGATACTTATCCCAGCTGGATGTAACCTCCCTATCATCGCACATGTCCAGGTGAGGGCCGCCCTCAGCAGAGGAGAACACACAGCATCACTGTGACCTCGTGGTCCCCCTGGATGTGTGCTACCAGCTCTCTGAGGGGACATACCACCGCATGTAACACTGATAGTTTATCTTGGCGGTGCTACAGGATATGTACCTGGACAGTGGCATACAGCAACAGTGGTCCCACAACACTACGGGGGCACCTTGGCTGACCCTGGGAATTACCACATCATATGCATAATGGGCCTGGTCTGCTACGCTATGGGATTATGCAGTATGGGATGCATGTGCAGTGACATCAGGTACCTGCGGACACTTGTTCCCAGCCAGTGTGCCTTTGGGATGGGCTGATCCTGACCTTTGGGCCTGGCTGACATTTCAAAGCAGTCACTACAGCCATTGCTAGGCCAACGCACAGACACATGCTACCAGGATCCTGGCCTATGCCTGCTTGACATGTGATGTATGGTCGTCCCCTTTTGTTGGAACTACGTATACACAACATATCACATGGACATACCTATGGATACAGACCTATGACACATTTGGAGGGTTCACAGTATGCACACTATTAACCTGCTACTTTGCATTACCTCTGTTTGTCGCAGCTGGTTGCGTTACCACAGCTTCTGCTTGCTGCTGCTACTGTCAGTGCTGACAGCTTCAGGGTACAGAGAGTCACAGTTTTTTTTTTATTTATTTTCTTGCTCTCTCTCTCTCTCTTCCACTTCTCGCCCTCCCTCTGTCTGCTTGCAGACAATGCAATGAATGTATTGCATGTGGGGAGTGTTAGCACTGGATGCTTTTGTAGGTATCTGCATAGGTCCATGTGATGGCCTCTGCACTAATTGCAGGCCAGCATTTGCTAATTGCATACAGCCAGTTGTGTACTGATTGCAGTTCTCACTGTGATTTCAGGTCAGTGCTATAAAAGGGTATGTGTGATAGGCGTTGCCCTTTCAGATTGTGTGGGCGGGGACCATGCTGGTATGCTGTGGACAGTGTTCTGTGACTGTGAAGGTTAGTATCTCTCTCATGCCTCAGGCTGTGTTGTATATTCACAATTCTCCATTCCTCTTTCATGTTCCCTGTAGCAAGTGTGTATGCACATTGACTCCTACAACTATATATAGATATATTTATATATATATATATATATATATATCTATATATATATCTATATATATATATCTATATATATATCTATATATATATCTATATATATATCTATATCTATATATCTATCTATATATCTATCTATATCTATATATCTATCTATATATCTATCTATATATATATATATATATATATATATATATATATATATATATGTACATATGCATACATATATCTATGTACTTTAACTGACCTTATTATCTACAGGCTGACAACTAGCATGGCTGTTTCTTTTCACACACTACTATTATGGATATCCAGTGGTTTTGACATTTATTTTAAATGACATGCTTTGTGTACTACACATCCTATATTCCCTTTACATTCATCCCTACTTTTACAGGTTATATTTATTTTAGCACAATGTTTTTGTATAAGAGTCATGGCTTAGTGGTAGGTTGTACAGACTAGTGTTTCCAAGGTCCTGGGTTCGGGACTGACAGTGGGAGTTTATTTTTCTTTTGAACTGAGTACAGGACCTGTCAATCACAGTGACTAAGGCACTTTTAAGCAGTTGTAACCGGGCTAGCGCTGGTTTGCGCGGAGCTCACACATGCGCACTGGCAGTTAGCTCCGCGCACACCCGGTTACAACCGCTTAACAGTGCTTACTCTGGCGCACACCCGCACTATTTTCTTTGAAAGAAAAGAAAATGGGGAGACAGGAAAGTGGTGAAAAAGGGGTCACAAAGAGGGTAAGACAGTAGGGAAACAAGCTTGGGATGTGCAGGAGGGATGTAGGTAAGGCCCATAGCTGCCCATTTCTTCAGCAGCAACAGCTGTGCATATGTATGTAATTTGGTGTGACATTTAAAACCTTCCACCCCTGGGAGAGGTGTCAGGACAACAATAATACTTGTTGTACAGCCAATTGTAATTGGTAGGTTCCATGTCCAGTGGACATGTGTGCGGAATGGGCAGCTATGTATGGGGCATAATTTTTTTGTGGGTACAGAGTGCCCTTTTTTTTTTTTTTTTTTTTCAGGTAAAAGTGGTATGTCAGGTGAAGGAAGTCGGTTCAGCTGGGGAGGTAGGCTGGGTAGGTAAACAGACAAGACAAACAAGACGCATACAGGGGCGGTGTATGACACGTGTGGGGGGATTACACAATTGACGGGGACGGAGGTTTGGATATCCAGAGCCCATGAGCCCACAGATGGCAACAGTGGAACTGATATCCCCACCCATAGGCAGTTGCCACTGTTCCTTCACTGCCCAGGACGGGGCTGTGCTGGGGGCTGTGTAGGCGGGGCAATGGGCAAGCCCGTTAGTTGCACCACCCGTGCCTCGAGCTGGCGTAGGGGCTCAAGGACAGAGTCCCGAATCTCCCTACGCACCACAGTCCGGACGTTATGGAGGGTGAGTGGTGGATCTCTTCTGGCCACACTTGCAGAGGGGGGGCGAGCCCCATCCCCTGCAGCGCTTCCACCCACAGGTGGCACAGGGCCACCGGAGGAGGGTCCGGACTCGGCACTAGTGCCAGGTGCACTCGTCAGCTGAGGTGGGAGAGGTGGGTCCGCTGGAACCCGCCTTCCCTGTCATTCTATGTTTTGCATTATGTCATGACAGTTTGGGTTAGTGACATATAATACCATTCACAGTTAGTTGTAACAGCATGCATTAGTATTCCCATTAACCAAACACCCAGATATTCACACCATTGAACAGCGTGCATAACACATGCATAATTTGAACAGAAATACACAGTCCAACAACATGCAGGGTTAATTGATGGCAACAGGCCATCAGGTGTGGATGTATGAACAGGGCAGATGCATCAACAGACATGCAAATATATATGACCCAACAGGACAAACGTCCAGGGGTGTTAATTGTGATTGCACATACTATTTTCACGTGGAATGGGTTATAGGTGGTTATAGGGTGGGGTAAATAAGGTAATTTTAACACCTTCGAATACTAATACATATGCTGTACATTTCTAATAGCTACAGTTATATACACACTACTGTTCTAACTGCAGTGTCCTATATGTTAACTATTTCACCTTGCTGATAGGACTGTTACTGCAACATCAATATACATTTTAGTGTTCTTCATACACATTCATATCAAGCTTTGTTCAGATACATCATCCTGCTACTTTTGCTTTATATACCTGTAGACAAGTGTGGATGTTTGGTATATCAGACAATCATCCTATCTGCGTATTTCAGACTGGGAGCAACATATCCAGATTTTGGGATACACATTCCACATGCAGCAACACTTTGAACAGATTTTGCCGTTTGGTTCTGAGTCTCACATGCATTTAATTCTGTCTTGACTGCAGTATACTTTATTCAGGGTTATTACTACTGTATTGCTGGATTCCTGACACTTTCTCACACTCTCTCACTTGCTTTCATGTTACTATTCAGGATGGTACTTCTAGGCTTTATTGACATGTTTTAACAGTAGTTATTACAATCCTTTCCAGCAGTCTCACTTCTGTCATGTTTCAGTATTTCCACAGGGATATATTTCACACATGTGATTTCATCATCTTCTGCAGCTATACTTTACATCCTGCTGCAGGTTGTGTACTATTTTCTTACAGGCAGGGCATTTTTATTTCAGAATATATGTTGGACAGTTTCATGTTTAGTTTACACTTACAGGCTGGGAACTCTTGTACTCAAGCAATACTTGCATACACTTTCACACTGTTACTTGCAGATTTTATTCCTTACTGGCTACACTGCACTCTTTTGCTGACTGTCATACTTTTATATTTCTTTACAGTTACTGGTAGTGGATTACTGACCTGCCTGGTGGCGCAACCGCACCAGCCTATCGCCATAGGCTCTGCGGTTCGCAGAACGGACACCTGCAGCTGTAATATAAATGAAGTAATATTGGAATACACATCTCCATAATTTCAGCTAGTTTAACATTTTACATACATAATTAAATGTTACTTACTCAGTGGTGGGCGTTGGGTGATTGCCGGGCCTCCTGGATCCAAAGGTTCAGTTGGTCCTGCTTGCGTCTCTTCAGGTCCGCATGGTGGTGACGGACCTGCTCATCTGTCCTTGGAATCCCTGTGGCACTGGTGAGTTCATGAGCCAACTGGTCCCACGCCTCAGCCCTGTACGCTCCCCAGAGGACCTGGCCCTGCATGAGTTGGGCCTCATGATTGTGGACTAGGAGCCAGGCCATGTACCTGGACTCCTCAACACCCCACCTCTGCGCTCGAAAGCGACTACCCTCTCCTACACCTGACATTCTGCCTGCAGGTCTGTTCTACAATCGTTTATGCTGTGTATTCCCGCCTATGGGGCTTATATAGTCCGTTTTTCCCGCACATATCTGTGATTGGCCATTTTGGAATTGTATCAACTTCAGTAAACCTGCATTGTCATGCTGTAGTTTGTATTCATTCCTATATATTAGCTATTATTGCATTTCTAGGTACTGCTGTCATGGCTTAGTGGTTCTGTACCTTGACTATGGTGTATAGTATCCTGGGTTCGAACCTGGCCACTGCTTTTTATTTTTCATGACTGTCTAGACATGCTGAGGGGTGTGTCTGTGTAAAGGCAGTTTTGATACGGCTTGCTCAGCGTTGCCCGTCGGTTAGCTTGTTTGCGTGGTGCACAGCTCCGCGCAAATGGGGTACGCTGGTTTAAGCCTCATTTGGCTCAGTTAGGGGCATATATATTTAGCGTGTTAAACCACTGCTCAGCTACGGGCACTCATTTTGCACCAGTTAAACCAGTGCTCATCTACGGGCACATGCACTCACCCTGTTAAACTGTAGCTCAGCTATGGGCACATCTGGCATTTTTTATTCTTTTGTTACCTCACATTTCTTCAATATAAATGGGCTATTTCATTACATTTTACATATATTGGGGTTTTATGTGTACATATTTGTCAGGGACTCGTTTCCTGCTTATTTTGAAAAAAAAAAAAAACATTGGTGTTGTGGGGGCTCGAACCATGAATGCCTGCTCTTCAGCCAACATCTCTACTGCTACGCTATTGCTTCCTGGCTTATTTTGCATATTTAGTTCTTATATGCTTTCTCACTGACTGCTAACTGTAGCTGTGCTACGGGCACGCCCGCGCAAACGAGCGCACTCACGGTTAAACATTTTTACAATTTAAAAAAATATGACATGTTCATTTATATTTCTTTTAAGTTTAATAGTCTGTAGGGGCATGTGTTGTGTTGTGTTTATTCACATTTCCGTGGAGACTGTTGTGGGTGTCTACTTTGGGCACTTTTACACTTCTGGGGGCGTGTCCGCTTGCAGGGCTCAGCCTACGGACACGCCCCCACATGTCTTACACGGACCGTGTTAGACTTAGGCGTGATTCAGCATGCTCTCATGAATATGCAGAGCATGCTGACATCACTCCGTTTAACTGCAGCCTCCGTGTATGAGTTATAACTCTTACACGGAGGCTTCGTGAATCCTGCCCTAGGTTTTCCCATGTATTTAACCAAGCAATCAGCCAATACCTGTGCCCCATTTCTTGTTTGCACTGCATATTTTCTCCTTCCATATCACCAGTTGGAATGGGGAGTTTTACGTATGGTCAGTAAACTTACTTTTTGATTTATATGCTGTGCTTATGTGTGTAGGCTACTGTGATAGTGTCTATTTGTAATGTTCTTTGCTGTTGCTGTAATTGTCCCCCCATTTGCCTTTCTTTTTTTTTCCTTCATTCAGGTAATATACATAAATCAGAGATCATATCTTGGTAACACAGGCAGGGACAGCATAGAGCACTTCAATTATCCACAGCTGGTACTGGCCAGGCTAAAGGAATATGGATTTTTCACTAATGGAAACAAAAGAGTTTTTCAAGGAGAAAATTTCTTGTTGAAGGTATACGACTTGAAAAGGTGGACAGTGTGAACTGCTCGATGGTTCTTCACACTCTGAATGCATTGTTGTAAAACGAGTCAGCCTAGAAAAGGATAACAGTCTACCCCTGGCAAGCACAAAGATAACATTTGGTGAACTGCATGCACACACACTGATCCTGTTCTACCTATTAAATGATTAAAATGTAATGTCACACCTTACAAAACTGACGCAGTTTCATTGCACAGGTTCC
Source organism: Protopterus annectens (assembly GCF_019279795.1). Classification (NCBI taxonomy): domain Eukaryota; kingdom Metazoa; phylum Chordata; order Ceratodontiformes; family Protopteridae; genus Protopterus; species Protopterus annectens. Next base: position 65,362,210 of record NC_056739.1, on the reverse strand, counting down.
TAGGTGGCATTGAAAGTTCTATTGCATTTACTTCACAGTTTGCAAAGATATAATTATGCCCAGTTTGGCAGAGAAGTCCTTATCCTGATCTGGGGTTAAAGAAAGTTAGCCAATATATTTATGGAAAACTAATGCCATGTTTAACAGAGTAACTAACCTTTGGTGTTGTTTGGTAATGCAAGGTATATTGTTGTTTGCAGCACACTGGCATCATTAGACACTGCTCCTCAGAACACATTCCAATGACATTTCAACGGATCAAAGTCCCATGTCACTAGTGAGTGATGTTATGTCCTGTGTGGGAAGAGGCAAGTGCCAAATATCGACTACATGTGCATTATACTGACAAAGTTTAAACATTACTGGTACTGTACTGCCAAAAGCACATGAAGCTGTAATAAAGAGGCAAAGCCAAAAGGTATTGGATCACTGTACCCAGAATTTTCAGTTACAAAGGATCATATATATTTTCATGTTGAGGGCTCCTTTTATGTCAGCCCAAAGTGTTAATTCTGGTGTTTCATGCAATATTGTTCTATACTGTAAATGAGTGACATGTAGTATATGAGGAATGTAGCCATTTCGTCATAGCTTTGTATTGTAGCTAGCTAATGGAAACAGTTGAAAAGTTAGAAAAAAATGTAGTGATACCATATACTCCACAATATACATCCCCAAAATACTCTGGCAAATTAGAGAGTGAGAGAGTGATGTTCAGTGCCCTGACAATATAGTCGTATTCATTTTGTAGAGTAATTCATGGAATGCGTGGTCTTAATTGCAACAAGTCAGAATACCAAACAGATAACTGGCCACCTGTAAGAGGATTTCTGCAGTGTAGGGAAACCATATTTATACAGAACTGTTTATACAGAACTGTCTGCCAGAATAAATTGTTAATCACTAGTAGTCACAGTTCCCCTCCAAAGAGTTGAAAACCTTCGGAAATCAATATGTCATCAGGTATTTGACATTATCTCTCTGTCAATTATAAAACGATTTAGCAGGTAGATTCATCCAAGCATTCAAAAAATTATTAAAACTCTGCCTTGTGAGATGCACAATTTGCTTTTTTGAATGTCTAAACTAAGTCCATGCAAACGCAGTCCATGCAACATGCTAATTTAATGCTGTTTATAACTGTTAAGAACTGCCATTGTTACTTTAAGAACCTGATACTGTTTTTGTGCTTTGTGGATATTGCTTTACAGAGACACACTGTCACATCAAGCTAAGTTGGGATACTGCAGTTTAATTTCCAGTTTCGTATTCCAGAATGCTCATTTTTCAATGCAGTCAGGAAGAATCATTAAATCTGTCGCCAGACTTGTACCAGAGATTCAGTAGGGGGATTGGAAGGCCTAGTTGTATGACTGATTTATCCATAATCAAACTGGTACAATATAGGGTAAGGCTAACTCTATTCCATCCTTTGAATTGTCTACTTTGCAAGTTATGAATTGGAACATTCACAAATACATAGCAACAGAAAATTCAAATGAAGATTATTGCTTTTTTTCAATGTTTCTTTAACTATAAATGAAATCTAGTTAACTGCATAGATTATCAGTACATATACAGTATGCTAACATAATTTATGTAAAATGTATTCCGGTATCTAAAGAAAATCATTCTTCAGTTAGGACATGTATATAAACATTAGTATCATATGCAACAAAATCACAGATTTTCATACCTGGACTCAGCACAACCCAGACATCCTAGCTCCAAGAGAGACATGGCTAAAGTCTGAAATAAAAGATGCTTGAAATACTACCCCCCTGGTTATATTATTACTAGGTTCGATAGAACACACAAAAAGCAGGTGGAATAGCTATAATCTTCTCAAATAGGCTCACAGTAAGTCCCTATACAAGCACAGTCCTAAATTTTGGAAAAGTAGAAATTCTAATCTCCTTCCTTAAACCTAATACAGTCAAGAGCATATGCATTGTTGTACTATATATCCCCTCAGGGCAGCACATTCCAATACTTGGAAACATGCTATCCTAGATAGCAAATAAAATCACAAATGAAAATGATCCTCCTGAGTGATGTAAACATTGACTGGCCGTCTTTGTCCACAAATTCGGCGACCAACAGCATGAATCTCTTTGGGTTCACTCATCTTATTAACACCAGCAAGATATGACAAAAATAACTCCCAGCATCTATCTGGATTGGATTCTGGTTAATAACCCCTCTAATTTTACCTTCTCAGGTTCTCCCTGATACACTAAATGACCACCTGCCAGCTTATACCCACAGGAGTATTACACAACTAAAAGAAACAAACTCAAAACTACCTGTAATATTTCCAGTTTCTCCAAGGAGTCTTTCACTGAATCCCTGAAGGCAGTTAACTGGACCACCTTAAAAAGACTCCCCTGAAATGATACATTTGAATACTTCAAGGCAGTATTTCCAAATATTCTTAACACCGTAGCCTCACAGCATGCAAAAAGAATTAAAAACAGCCATAGCCCATGGATCACCAACCAATGCAGTCTTCTTATGAAAGACAGAGACAAAGTGTGGATTACTGGCAAAAGAATAAAAATGACAAAAAATGGCAACTATTCAGACAGCTATGAAACCAAGTCAAGAAACAAGTCGGAGATTAAACATTTATTATACTTGGCTACAAGGCAATCATGAAACAACCCTAAAACAGTCTGGTCCTCCATATCCTTTCTCATCAGCACAGATACAAAAAAGGATCCCAGACCATACCTAGGCACCCTCCCCCCTTCAAACAGCTACTCATTTCAATAGATACTTCATAGAATGCATAGCCAACTTAACATTAAATTCACCTTACACACCCCCCTTGCACAGAGCCAACGTACCCTACCTTAGGCCATAGTGTATTTCCTTCACAAAACCCACCTATCTGCATCCTCTCCAATTCACATATAGACAGCTTCACTCACATTCCCATTCAACCAGTTTCTATAACACTCATAAAAAAGCTTTTACTTAAACTAAAACTTTGTTCCTCCTCAGCAAACAACCTTCCCCCAAAATATCTAAATCTAGCTTCAGATACAATAGCATATCCTATCAGCTTTCTTATTAATAGATCAAAAACAGAATCCTGTGCCCCTAACTTGAGCAAAATGGCAATTACCCCCTTACATAAAGGGGGTAATTCCATTGACATTACAAATTTCCATTCCATAGCCATCCTGCCCCCCCTCTAAAATCCTTGAAAGATGTATTAACAATTTCTTCACTATCTCTTAAAAAATAAGCTAATCACCAATGCGTAACATGGTTTTTGACCAGACCACAGCACCTCCACTACATTACTATCATTTACAGACACTGTCAATAAAGCTCACAGCTCTAAGAAACGTGTATCTGCAGAATTTCTAGATCCATTAAAAGCCTTTGACATGGTCTCTCACAGTAAACTCCTCAATCAACTTTCCACTAAACTCCTCAATCAACTTTCCACCCTGGGTCTATCATCTCCATCTGTTCAATGGTTTCCTAGCTACCTTTCCAACAGGCAACAAGCTGTAAAATGGCAAGGATCCATCTCTGCATACCTTTCCACTTCTATAGGAGTCTTACAAGGATCCATTACTGGCCTTCTACTATTCAATACTTGTATCTATAAGCTACATTAATCTTCTTGTGAAGGCACCTTGATTCAATATACAGATGACTCTACCATCATTTTCTATCCAAGCACCTTAACTAACCTCCATGAAATCATTCAACAAGCTGTCATCTCCATTGAAATCTGACTTACAAGAGCACATCTCCTACTCAACCCCCAAACAAACTCCTCTGCTTTAGCCCCAAAACAAACATCCAGCTCCAATCAAAGAACAACCACTTAGGAATAGTGCTTATCACAACAGAATAGTGCTCGCTTTCCAACAGGAGTTCCATCCCTTAAAATGGAAAGTAGATGGCAACATCTCCAGCACATGAAGAAAAGTACTACAGAGCCAGGTATCCCTTGCTGTAAACAGGACTAGCATTAGGTGAAATGAAGTCCTAAGCAAAGGACTTCATGACACCCCTCCCACTTCCCCCTGATCCCCTCCACACCCCACCCAACTGTATCTCCATATTTTTCCCCTTTACTATCCAGACAGATGTTTCCTTTTGTTCACAGTTTAACTTACTATTCAGCTTTTTCCTCCATATTTACAACAAATCCCAACTGCACAAGATTTCACTGTAATTGACCTAGTACCAACCTATGAACCTATGACCACTAGTTCCCTTAAAGTCTAACTGCACACCCTAAACCATTTGGTTCCCAGAGTATCATGGCTGTCTATATGAAAAGAGGGGGGTATGTTAGTAGGGAGGTAACTAAGGATTTGCTTGTGTGTGTCTGGGGTTATGATAAAACTTTTTTTATTGACGACCTCTGTCCATAAGTGACATAAGGGCCAGACTGGGGGTAATTTTACGATTTTGCAACCAGTTGTTAAGGTTTTGTTTGACTAGGGATAGGGATGAACTCTGTTTTACATGGATGGGGATCCTATTCTATAATGTGAGGAACTTTGGGACACATCTCTCTCTCCAGCATATTGGGCTTATGTCACAAATGAAGTTCAGATTCCTGGATCTAGTGTTTCTGGTGGTTTGATTTCTGCATGCGCAACAGATCTATTAGGGCTGGGTCTGAGGAAGCCCTGTAACCAGGCAAAGATCCCCTCTCATTAGCCTGTAAGAGACTGAAAAAAGTGACAGAGCCTTTGGGCAGTGTAGGACAGGGTATTCGTGCTCTGAATTCTTCAGGTAAGAAACCTTAGTGGGCATACCAACTGTTCCAAGTGTCTGGTTAGATACATGCCAAAGGGGGTATTGTATTCAATGATAGGTCTGATAAAAGCCAGATAGAGTGATACTATAACTTTCTTGGACCTGTATGCCATACCCTTGCCTATAAGTTGGGTGACATGGGATTTTTATCATCTTAGCTACATGTTCATCAAAAGCTAGATTGCTGTCTACATCTGTTTGCAGATCCTTTACTACTGGGTCAACTCCTTAGGGTGTTTTGTCAATGGAGTGATTAACTTGGGCTGACAATTTCCCAAAGGACATTATAATGTTTTTTTTCAGTTATAGGCTATAGTTTTTACACCAATCATTTGTGTCAAACGTGCTTGTAAGATGTTGGTGTCTTGGGGGGAAATCTATAATAGCTCCTGATTTACAGTCATCTTCAAACTTGATAAACTGATGGAAATAGCTCAATTAAGTAGGAGGTTTGGGGTCTGCTAGGCCTCCAGAAGCTATAAGGTTTTAGATACTGTGAGGTGTATTTTAGCCCTTTTTCCCTTAGCATTTGATCCACCGATGGCCAAAACAGAAATCATGACCTTTTTTCCAACTTTAGTTAAGGCAGAAGACTAAGGCTATAAATTGTTAATAAGCGGAATCATATATTGCAATGTTGTAGTCCCCTCAACCTTTATTTGCTTACTATCCGAGAAAGTCACAGACTGTGCTCTGAGCAATTATGAAACTGGTTTAGGCAGCTAGATTTGTCCGTGGTCTCCTAGATGGCCAAGACCGCACTATAATAATGGCAGCCATGAAAAGAAATAGGCTTTTAGATAATCTGAGGTGATTTTAGACCTTTTTTTCCTGTCCTTTTCATCAAATGATGGCCTTAAAAATTATAAATTACGGAAAAATATTTTCACATTCTATCATACTCTTCATCTTTCTGCTTCATTCTTTTAACACACTCCAAATAACCAAGACTACACAGATGCATGTCATATGATCGAATGACTGAAACATCAAAACTCACTTCAGTGGGATGAGAGCATAGAACGTGTGTATCAAAAGCTGACATCCGGGAATCTCACCACACTGAACAGCAATAACTGGCCAACAGCTGCACGCAAGTTGGAAAGAATATGCATATTTACTCCCATCGTGTTATTCATACCAAAAGTAACAAGTAAGATACTAATGTCACAGCTGTTGGCCATCTATTACTATTTGATGTGGTGAGATTCGCGGATGCCAGCTTTCGGTGAGTAAGAAGTTTGATGCTCTTGTCTCACTTAAGTGAGGTTCAATGTTTTAATCATTCAGTCATATGACATGTATCCAACTACACTTCTAATTGTGGATAAAATAACTGAATTAAAGTAGGGGTGGGGGGCAGTAGGCTGCCACAAACTAAAATGTTCGATATGCACAAGTGCATTTAGAGCGTTCCTTTTCCAGCCTTTAGTTCATGCAGATGATTAAGGCTAAGAGACATTAATGAGCCGATTCCTAATGTCTAGCGTTTCATTCATCCCTTTATATAGTGTGCGACCTCTGAACAAATCACAGTGCTCTGAAGGAATTGTAAAACTGGGCTAGACTTCAGTGATCTCCTTGATACCACACCTAGTATGTACCTATGAATCTTTTCATCCAGTAATGGCTTGGATACAAATTATGAGTAAGAAAAGAAATTAATGTCCACAATATCTTACCATTATGCCTTTTCCTCCAGCAGTTTAACACACTGACTAAGACTGCACCTCAATAACTGGGAAAGAAATAACAATTAAGCAAGGGGTCTTATGCAACTAGACCCCTAGACTCTGTTCAGTTCTAGATGTCCGAGATTCAGTTTAGAGAATCTTCCAACCTTTTGATCTAATGATGGGCTGAAGGAAATCATGTGAAAAGAAAGAATTTCAATCTACTTTCAAGAAAGAAATAAGCTGTATCCAAGACTTAATGTTCCAAGCTTATCAAACATCAGTTTCTATTAAACTGAGAAGACACTTGCTTGTAATGATACATATATCATCTGTGATCAATGTCTGCCTCCTTACCCTCCCACAAAAAAAATGTCACTTTCAGTACACCCTATAAACTGGGATGAAAGTGGAAAAAATGGTCACAGTCCTGTATTTCAAGTTGCTGCTTTTATACCAAAGCACAACATACCTTCACCCCCTTTCCCTAAAAGAAAGTCATCTTTTGTGTACCTCTCTAATATTAAATTAAGACAGTGAAACAATAAATGAATACAGCAACATTACAGCTTGTTTTCATACATATATTTACATACCATGCTTCCTTAAATCTTCCCCCAGAGGTGACAGCCACCTATACAAGTGTTTTATTTGATTGCAAGAAAAAATAATGATCATAGTACAGTATTCCAACTTTTTGCTCATAGAGATTACAACACCCCTATTCAAGCTACAGAGACTTTCTTTGCATACCTCATTGATGTTTGATTGTAAAGAAAACTGAAGTAGTAATGACTGTACTGCCACTGGCCAGCCAACACACAACCTATATGATCTTCTTTACACATTCTTGGCATGGATAGCTTTATTATAGGGGATGCCCAGGTTAATGGCTGAGGATAAGCTCTCCCCCTTCTTAACCTGTGTCAAAATCTCCTTTACAGCTGGGGTTCTAGGTGCTGCCCTGTCCCCAGAAGGTCTAGTTGTACTGAAATGTATATGGTGTATATGGGGGGGGGGGTAAGGAAAAGGAGAGATGCTGCGAATATATGTACCACAGTAACTATATATGTACCACCCAGTATTGCATGTGGCCACAGACAGATTCAATGAGATTTTTTCCACAGTTTCTCAAATGTACATGCATCCTAACAGTTTCTGAAAAGTCATATCTATCACAAGAGCAACACAAACAGACACACACACACACGCACACACAATGACTGGAGAAATGTCAGTCCACCTACTCCATGCCTTTGAGCTGTGGAAAAAACAAAAGCACTTGGATAGAACAGAGAAAGGGAGATAGGTTCATAGGTGTGTACTAGACAAATGGCCCTGTAGCATTTACAAGCGTAGCCCATAGGATTACCCTAGCAACGTGCCACAAGACCTTAGTTTCCAGTGCCTCTGTCGAGTAGAACCACTGGGGTGAATTTTCTATTTCCCATCCACTAACCAAGATTTCTCTTGAAGAGGGCCAGTAAGGTGCTCTGCTTGACATGTATGGGAAGTCTATTCCATAGCATGGGCAGTCCCTGGGTTATGAGCCTGTCCCTCCAGCACGTTCTGTTGAATGTGGTAATGAGATTGGGGTCTCTCGAGCATGTGGTGTGGAGGGATTGGGATTTCCTTAGATGTAGCATTTCTAACAGAGCTGGGTCAGACATGGCTTTATAAGTCAAGCACAGATTGCCTGTAAGTAGGTGATATGAGACAGAGAATAGTTGGAGTTTTTTTAGTCTGTCCATATAGAACAAGTGTTTTAAGGTCTAGGATCCTCTTTGTGAGGTACTTTTGTGGCCTCTCCAGTTGTTGCAGGTGTCTAGTGAGGTACATGCCAAATGGGGCATTGTACTTGATGATTGGCCTAATGAGAGAAGAGTAGAGGAAGACAATGACCTCTTTCTTCCTGGATGCAAAACCCTTAGTAATGAGATGTGCCACAGAGAAGGACTTTCAGACCACAGTGGTGGTGTGGTGGTCAAAAGAGAGGTTTGCTGTCAACCTGTGTTCCCAGATCTCTTATAATGCCTTCTGTGTTCAGTGGACTACCATCGATGTGATAGTTCATGGGAACTGGGTTTTCCCAAAGGGGATGATGACATTTTTTGTCATTGAGCTTAAGGCTATAGTTCTGACACCAGTCGTTGGTCTCAGTGAGGCCTTTCTGTAGGATGTCAATATCACTTGGGGAGTTAATAATGGCTCCCAACTTGCAATCATCTGCAAACTTTGTCAGCCAGAGTCCCTTTGTGTTGGACTGGACTTCTGAGAAGTAGATACCAAAACAGGAGAGGACCCAGGACCGATTCCTGTAGGACTCCACTTGTGACTGGTCGGCAGTCTGACTTGGAGTCAGCTACTTTCACACTGTAGGTTCTGTGAGCCAGTTTGCAACTCACCTAGTGATATAGGGGTTGATGCCTAGCTTAGCGAGTTTTTCAATGATTCCCGAGTGGGGAATGGTATCAAAGGCCTTGGCCAGATCAAGGTAGGCTGCATGGACCACCTTGCCTTCATCCACAGCTCTGGTGACTGACTCAAAGAAGTCGACCAAGTTGAGCAGGCATGATCTATCCTTCACAAAACCAAACTGTGTGGGATCCAAAGTTTGGAGATTTCCTATATCATTGTTTATTAGGTCCATGATAATGCGTTCCATAGCTTTGCATATCAGACTTGTCAGGCTAATGGGGCGATAGTTCCTAGGGTCTGTAGTCGCTCCTCCTTTGTGGAGAGGGATGACTATAGCAGTGCACCATTCGGTAGGGACAAAGCCTGAGGTGAGGCTGTGATTGAACAGGGCACACAGGTGAGGTGCCAGTTCACTCTGTAGTTCATGTAGAACACAGCCAGAGATATTGTCAGGTCCCATAAAAGCTGCATTCTTGCCCTTGGACAATGGTGTTTTAACCTGTGCAGCAATCTACTGGTATTGTGATTGGTCATTTGGGGGGGGGGGGGGGTTGGCACTGAATCTGTTGGCCAGTATATTGGCAATATCTGTTGGCTTGGTATAGGAGGTACTATTGTGCAGTAGCTCAGAGCAAATGTGGGTATTGCCATGGAAGTTCTTTGCATAACTACAGAAGGCCTTGTGGTTGTCTTTACTATCTGCTTCAATTCTGTTTTCATAGTTAGCTTTAGAGGATTTGATGAGGGATCTCAACTTTTTGTTGAGGCTGATAAGGGAGTTTTTCCAGTCTTGGTACTTCTCCTTATTCCACATCAGTTTCTTCCTTCTGTTCTAGAGTTGATCTCAGGGGACCACCAGACTGGCTTCCTTTTTTGGAGGAGACATGCTGACTCAGCACAGAAGGAGCCATAGCCAAGCACGCGACCAAACAGCCAACTGCTACGACATGGCAACACTACTCACTGCACCACTGTGCTTTTAAACAGAGCCTGCCAAGATCAGAGACAGTCACTTACTGTGTACCATGCTCATCTCTAACTGTGATGTAAACTGGAAGCAGTTGGGGCTAATTTATTCTAAAATCACTTTAAAAATCATCATTTTATGCGTAAGCCATTGCAACAGTTCTTTTAAAATGATTTTATTATATATAGTACATAGTATGACACTGTAGGCAAACAGAAGTAGTCATTAAATGAGGACAATATGCAATTGTTTTCATAAAATTCAAACAAAATGTATTTACTTTTTAAAAAAAAAAAGATAGCAGAGATAGATACTCAGAAGAGTAGAGGAGTTGAGATACAAGTAGCAACGATAAACATGTGGAGCAAGTACAGGTCGGGGTAAAAGTGAGTTTATAAAAATGGAGACAAAAACTGCAACGGCAAGGCAGCAAAGACATGGACTCCCATTGCTACCACAACAACAAATCAAGATAGCACAAACAGTAATTCAAAGACCAGGAGCAGACAGCACCTGTAGAAGTCTTTGGCTAGGAAAATTCCCCTAACTTACAGACGAGCAGAAATTCATACAAGCTGCACATATCAGATGAGGCACTTCATGGACCAAACTTTGCAAATGTTAAATAAAACTGCAGTCTGTCCAGTATCAATGAATTGTCAAAGTACTTCACTTAAAAATATTTATATACTACCACTTCTCAGATAATCCCATAATCGAGTTACTTTCTCTCTCTCTCCGATACATAGAACTACAAAAATACGAAAAACACCCTCTATATCCTGGCTGCTTGCAATGGCATCACTGTTTAAAGGTATTTGACTAAAAGTTGTTTACCTTAAGAACGAAAATCAATTGAAGGAAAGTAAGGTGGAGCAGTAAAAGCGGATGGGTCTCTGCTTCACATAAGTAACCGATTCCAGTAGATTCAAGACTGTGTGGCTAGAAAGAGAAAATAATCACTTAAAAAAAAAGCAGGTAAGGCTATATATTTCTGCTTTCCTTGCAATGGCAAAAAAGAAACAGAATTAAGACATTTTCTCGTTACTTATTTCCTCCAGACTGAAAGGCAGATATAAATCGGAAATGTAAATCGAAGAAAGAGCAAAACAGTAAAAGTTACCCAAGCTTCACACAGACACTTGCAGACGTGATACTTTCATCATTGTCTGTAAAATCCTGCCCAGTTCTGTATAGTTTTTCTTCTCAATCTATTTATGCACACTTTCTGCCCATTTCCCAAGCACCAGGCTTTTGCTCCCTCCTTAGTTCATCGGTCAATGGAATGTCTAGTCAGCTGATACTTTGACAGGTTAAAAATCTTTAATAGTTTACTATCTTCTAAAAATTGTGTCTGTCGACACCTATATCAGTATATTACTAAAGGAGGCGAATCACATTGAAAAATAGGAGCGCACCATTAAAAGCAACACAGCCTGACAGCACAGAGGTTAAGGTGCAGGATTGCCAACTGGGAGTCCTGGGTTTGAAGCCTGGTTGTGGCATAATTAGACAGTAGCAGTATCTGTGCAGAAGGCAGGCCTGGCGATCTAATTCCATAATATGCCGTGAAAACCTTATAGAGTCAACATGAGTCAAGTTTGACTTGAGCGCATCTAATGAGAGCAATCATCATCAGAAGCAGTGCATTTGAGACTCTATGCCCTCTACTGCTCATTTTCAAGGGCTTTTGTTCAGTCCCACTCACCTTGAGCTCTATAATGAATCACAAGCCATTTTCACTCTGATTCATTGTTTACACTGGGAAGGGTGGGACCGAAGAGAGTCTGGAAACACTGCACTTTCCTAAGGTGTCACACTGGCAACATTTTCTTTCATATGGAGTGCTGCAAGTGGGGAGAAAGGGATGATTTTGAAACATGCTAGGAGGTTGCCTAGGTTACGTGTGGCTTTGAAGAACAATAAAAAATGGCAGTTTCACTGACAACTCACACTCAAAGTACAGTTTAGTTATTTCGCAATAGCATTTTTTAGTGCTATGTGCTACATCTGATAAAATGGCCAGAACAACATCACAGATCCAGTGATATAGATAATGCAATGCCAAATGTTGCTTTCTAGAACGAGGTTAAAATCTGCACACCTGCACAGACACATTGAAACTTGCACAAAAAAGAGCCATGCAAAACTCGGAGAGACAATCTCACACAGATCTTCAGCATCATACAAATCACTGAGCTACAAATCAATGAGCATTATCTGGAAATTTCTGAAAGTACAGTATATGAAATAGTCCACAAAGAAAGGGACTATTACTAAACAAAAATAAGAAACAACCAAAACATCCTTTAAAATAAGAAAGATATAGGACAAAAAGTAAAAATAAGAATAATGACCTTCAGAGTGGATAGTACAAAGAAATAGACTTCCCATTGATGGGTGACCCTTCGCCCCTTATATTGGGCATTGCAAGGCAAGGTAATCAGTCATTTCCTTATGAAGTCCAACCTGTTGGACATCACTGCTTATGCACACACACACATTACATATGTGTATGTGAAAATATGGGACCCCTGAATAACATACTGAATGTATGGTGCTGAAATGTTGTTGTTGTAATGTTAAAATCAAAATATCTATGCCCCTACATTTGTAAATAGTTGGACCTATGTTGGCACTCGTTTCACTAAAGGTTGGATGATATGGTTACTTGACAGGATGTCTGCTGACAGTGTACACAAGTAGCACATACATGCTACTAGTACATATTTTGAATTCAACATTAGTGTGTCAATATTTTGACTTTTCAGAATTGTGCATTTTGTATTATGCTAATATTAAGCAATTGCCAGGCAGTCATAAATATATAGGTTTGTGTGTGCTTGCAGGTGCACACATACACACACACACACGCACAAATACTAAACACAGCCAAGACTGCAGTAAGGATGGTCAAAGCTAACCATGACTAAAGAACTTCGAAAGCAAAGTAAACTTTCCTTTTCCGTGCAGGTATGAAAGCAACAGAACCAGTAAATTGTCTTTCCTGGATAGTTCTCTGGAACATGCACAGCTACCTAGTAAGTTTTACCGAACACAATCAATCTACATCTCTAGTCCCTGGCTTGATTCCTTTATATGGGAATTCAGAAAGGAAAACTGAGACCCTTACCCTTGCCAATTGAGGGTAAAAGCAGCACAATACCATACCTCCAAAGGTAGAAGAATATGGCCCCTCCACCAAGGGTTCTTTCATACCTGATGGGAATGAATTAAAGCTTTTTGGCTGTCACTTCAATAAATATCAGCTGTCACTTTAATAAATGTGATGTCTACATAGCTACTAAGTTTGACTCGATGAGCTAATCTGATTCCCAGTGTAATTCCCTCATTTTATCATTGCCATATAGTCAAATCACTGCATAGCTGAAATGCAGTGCGGGTAGCCAGCTTGTACAAGATAGGCACTGCATAGCTGAAATGCAGTGTGGGTAGCCAGATTGTACAAGACAGGAGTAAGATAAGCCACAGTAGATATGTTAATCAATGGTGGACATTTTCTTAACTCTCAAAGATGGAAGAATGAAAACCTGTTGGCATTTGGCCTACTGCAGTGACTCTAGAAAGGATTTGCCCAAAAGCTTTCATGTTTGATAAGTGCACTGGAATTCTATGGGAAGTCCAATGTGTCACTGAACCTCTATCAGCCAGTAGATACAGGACACAGACTTACAGCAGGACTGACAATGTTTGCCATGAAGGTTGGTTATAGAAATGAGAATCCACCAGTGGCAGATTTCACTGCTTCATCTAGGCCAAAAACAACATAAATAACAGAATCCCAAGTAGTTTTTTTATCTGTACTGTAGTATCAGTCACTGGGAAGTTTCTCTTGGGCTTAGCACACACAGTTTTAAGGCTACATGGTCAGATGATTTACTGATGATGCCAAGGCATATCTGCTAGTAACACTTCCAAAGCAAAATCGCCATCTTACAGTCTGACATACCATCATAACCTGAACTTGAGAGGATTTCTGTCTATTCACACTGAGCCAAGTGGAGGAGGGGCATTGACTACAACTCTGATCCAAGATATATAACAATAAGTATCCTGTTTCTTGACTTATTTATACTGGTTATTGCTTCTAGCAATTTATATATAACAGTTTTTAATGCCTGCTGCATACTTTTTACTGCATTTTATTGCTGTTACCTAATCTGCATGGTTAAACTAAAATTGTCTGCCTTACAGTGCCAGAGTAATAAGTTTTTTACTTTCACACCGTTTGTAAAGCTTTATAGCTAGTTTCACTGTATTTCACTGTGCTCCTTTTTCTGTTTAAAAACTTTCATGTTGTGGCTCACTGCTGTGATAAACATTTCTGTAGAGTTTACTGTCTAAAAGGGTGTAGGCGACTAGCTTTAGTATTGTTTCCAACCCTCCCTGTTGGTTTCTTATTATACTTGGCTTTGCAGTTGCCCGTCCCTACTGTAAATTTGATCTGGGACACTCCTCCCAGTCTAGTGTCATTAGCTCATTCTACCCAATACAGAGAGAACATCTGAGAAGGCCAACCCACTTAGTTTCTTTCCTTCTGTTCCTCCTTTCTCCCTTTCTTACAAAAAAAAATTGCCTGAATCTCCTTGTGTTCTGACTGTGCTTCTCAAACATTTTGGAAATATAGAGTATATCTTAGTGCATTTATTAAAACTGTATTTGCCTTAATATTGCTACAACTCAAGTGCTCTAGGTTGCACTGCATCTGAATTGTTTTAGTGTGTTTTAGCTACTTTTCTGTATATATATATATATATATATATATATATATATATATATATATATATATATATATATAGACTTTTCTGTATATGAAGACTAGCTACTTACTTTACTGTATTACTGACTCAAATCATTTTTCAGTTGTGCACTTTCCTTGCTTCATTCAAAAAGTTTAAAATTGCTAATTTTGTAGAGTTTTAATTGCATTTACTGTTTAGGGCTACACACACAAGTGTGTTAGCCGTTTGTGTTTATTTACTGCATTGTTTAGCCTGTTTTAACCAAAAAAAAAAAACTATCTTGTTTGCTCGTTTCCTGCCTTTAATAGCTAGTATAGTCCAGATCCCAGGCTTTGCTGGTTTCAGAACTTTATTTTCTGTGTTTAGAGCTATCCAGACCTTGCTGGGGTAGAGGGAAGGCCTACTGCTTACCAGTGGGAGTGGTGAGCATTGTACTGCCTATCTAACACTAGAGGAGTGGTTTCCAGCTCTGAAACTGTAATTTTATTAGCCATTTTGGGCCGATTTCTATCCCTTTCAACTTTCTGGCTTAAACATGCGTGTGTTTGCGCATTTCTCAGATCGTGCAGCATCGCGGGGCTACAGTTAAACTATTCCAAGTGCCAGAAAGTCTGCTCTTCAAATTTTCCCTTAGAACTAGCTGGTTTCTCAGTAGTAGCACTAAAATCTGAACCCCTGTGACTAGCATTTGCTCTAGAACCTGCTGGAAAGCACTAGGAGGCCTTAAACTGATACAAGCACTCAACTCTCCCTGTTAATAAGGAGAAATTAATCAGAGGCAATAAACAGACGATAATTGCAAAGTACCTTGCAAAGTTAAGGGAAAACAGCTCTTGTACTTTACAAAAAAGCACCTAAACAGGCATGTCCAAGGGTCAGCTTCCGGTAATTTCTCCTGTCCACCTGGTGAATCTAGGCATACTGGGGCAATGCAGCAACTGCCTCATGTACACAGACAACCCTCTCCTCCAACCACCCAACACTACAACCTGTGAGAGGTGCACTTACATAGCCAAACTGGAAGCAAAGCTCTCTCGAGGCAAGATTATGCTAGACAGACAAGAGGAGAAAGATAACACTTGCACTACACCTCAAGCAAAACATAGCCCTTCAACACCCACACATAGCAACACTAAACCCACATATGTGGAGGCCCTTAACATTAACCTGCCCAAGCAACAAGGGACCTCTGAAGCTGAAACGCATACAAACACCAGTCACAACCAAAGTGACACACAGCTCACAACACCAGTGTGCCACCCAACAGACCCTAAGGCATGACAATGTACCCAACACTTTAGTCATAGGTGACTCCATAGTCAGGCACACTGATGTCCCACTCACCAGGCTGAGCAAGGAGAAGATTACAGTCAGCTGCCTGTCGGGTATCAGGATCCACCAAATAATGCATGCACTCAAGTCACTCCACAATAAGTACAAATACGACACTGTCATTGTCCATGTTGGAGTGAATGACTTGAGACGTACCTCTCTGGACTACATGAAAACAGACATGGAAGAGCTCTCGGATCATGTGGCCCAGGCAGGTATGGCCCTAGCCCTGAGTAGCATCCTGCCTTCGCCCAGAATGATACCACAGTATAAGGACAAAATGATTGATTTGTGGTGCCAGTCAAAGGGGATCCAGTATCTGTCTGCCTGGGACGTCATGATCGACAAACTACGGTGCTTTGCCAGAGATGGTCTGCACCTGTCACCCCTGGGATTCAGGTTACTGGCTAAAGCTCTTGCCACCCCTATAGTGCCTTTTTTAAGCAAGGTTCAAAGGACAAAACCACCACCGTAACAGATACAAGCATCCAAAATCTGAAGGTAATGCTACTCAATGCAGTAACTGAGACCTGGTTCAAGACTCCAGAGAGCACCCCTGCAATACCAGACTAAAACTCTTACCACACTTTTCGGCCACCAAACCAAGACCAAAACACTAAAGGTGAAGGAGTGTCCAAATTCTCCAAGGATATTCACACCTCCAGGCTAGTTGCCCAACACAATGCATCTGAAATATTCCAAATGCAACTAACACTAGGTAAGACTGCAATCCAGATTGTAGCTTGATACAGATCCCCCACCATGCCCAAAGATTCTCACTACACCTTTCTAAACATGCTGGAAAATATCAAGATACAACCAGACACCCTAATACTGGGTGATTTCAACTACCCTGCCATTAACTGGGAAACCTACTCAGGTAGCAACACCTTTTCCCAACGGTTCTTGGAATTCATAAATTCCAACACCCTTGATCAACTAATCCATTGTCCCACCAGGGGCTCCAATATCCTAGACCTGGTCATTACCAACATGGAAGATAGATGCTCCACACCACTGGTTACCACCCTCATTAATCAGGTCTGACCATAAGCAAATCACCCTTGACATCCAGATCCCACCCCCACCCCACCCCAACCCAGTAAGGAAACCTCCGTAAAAAACTTCTCCAAAGCCAACTTCATGCACCAGAAGTGACAAACTTCTTGGCACCCATGCAGATCGGAGCTGAAAGTTCGACTGCAGAATTCTACACTAAGGCACTGTACGAGCACATCAACTCGTGCATGAATTGTCTCGTCCCAGATAAAACCAAGGCGCTCTCCTCCAAAAAAAAGAAAGTCAATCTGGTGGTCCCCTGCCATAAACAAACTATACAACAGAAGGAAGAAACTGTTGCAGAAAAGAGGAAAATACCAGGATGCAAAAAAACTCCCTTACCAGCCTCAATAAGAAGCTGAGATCCCTCATAAAATCATCCAAAGCTAGTTACGAAAGTAAAATTACCAAAGATTCCAAAGACAGCCACAAGACATTCTATAGTTATGCCAAGAATCTGAATGGCAATGCTCAGACCTGCTCTGAGCTAAAACAGAATGGCATTAAATATACTGATCCCCAAGATATTGCCAGTATCCTGGCAGATCGATTTAGTGCCAATTTCACCCCCCTCTCACCCCCTAAACGGCCCATCTCAATACCAAAAGATTGCCAAATGCAGGTAATCACAGCCACACAGGTAGAAACTGCACTCTCCAAAGCTAAGACTACAGCATCCATGGGAACAGATGACATCCTGGGCTGTGTACTACATGAACTACAAAATGTCAGACACACTGACGTCCCGCTCACCAGACTGAGTAAGGAGAAGGTCACAGTAAGCTGCCTGTCGGGCGCTAGAATCCGCCACATAACGCAAGCACTCAGGTCTCTCAACAGCAGGTACAAATATGACTCAGTCATTGTCCACGCTGGTGTAAACGACCTGAGACGTACCTCCTTGGACTACATGAAAAGAGACATTGAGGAGCTCTCTGATTATGTAGCCCAGGCAGGTATGACCCTGACCTTGAGCAGTATCCTACCTTCACCAAGAATGATGCCACAATACAGAGATAAGATGATCAGCTTTAACAATTGGCTTAAACTCTGGTGTCATTCAAAGGGGATCCAATGTCTGTCTGCCTGGGATGACATGCTGGACAAGCCACGCTGCTCAAGGGACGGCTTGCACCTGTCACCCTGGGATTCGGATATTGGCAAAGGCTCTTGCCACCCCATAGTGCCTTTTTAGGCAAGGCTCAAATTCTAAACCTACCACCCTAGAACACAAAAAGGAAAAAAACTAAGGGTAATGCTGCTCAATGCCAGAAGTCTAAATCTCAAAATGCACGCACTCGAGGCCCTTCTCAGTATGGAGAACATCGATGTCTGAGCAGTGACAGAAACCTGGTTCAAGGCTCCTGAGAGCACCCCAGCACTATCAGGTTTTACCTCTTATCATGCGTTCCGGCCCCAAAATCCGGACAATACCAAGAAAGGAGGGGTATCCATATTCATCAAAGACACCCACACCTCAAGACTGGTGGCAACGACGATGCATCGGAGACCATCCAGGTGCAATTAACCATAGGCAAGACTGCTCTGCAAATTGTAGCATGTTACAGGCCACCCTCACAAACTCAGGAACCTCACATGGCCTTCCTGAAAACACTAGAGGGATAAATGTATCACCAAACACCATCATACTAGGTGACTTCAATTACCCTAATATAGACTGGGAACACTACTCAAGCCCAAACACCCTAGCCCAAAAGTTCCTGGAATTCATAAACTCAAATGCCATGGAACAACTAGTCACCATCCCCACAAGAGGAGAAAACATACTTGATCTCATCATCACGAACATGGGAGCACAATGTTCAACACCGAAGTATACCCCTCACTGGTGAGATCAGATCACAAACTAATCTCGCTGGAGGTCCTCATCCCACCCCACCTGAAATAAAAAAGACCACAGTAAAGAACTTCTAAAGCCGACTTCACACTTCTAAAGACTAGTGTGGTCTCCTTTAAGGCCCCGAGCCGACGGAAAACAGTACTCAAGCCGCTGAATCACTTACAAATGCCTTCTACCAGCACCTGCAGGACTGCATGGATAAGGCAATCCCAAGCAAAACAAAGACTCTTTGTACCAAAGGCAAGCGTCCACTCTGGTGGACCCCAGCCATAAACAAACTCTACAACAAAAGGAGGAAGCTACTACAAGATAGAGCAAAATCCTTAAAAGGTAAGACACCCTTGATCACTATAAGTAAAAACTAAGAGCTCTCATAAAATCATCCAAAGCAAATTTTGAGAGAAAAATAGCTAAAGACTCGAAAGACAATCATAAGGCCTTCTTTAGCTATGTTAGAAACCTGGGAGGAAACTCCCAGATATGCTCAGAACTAGTTCAAAATGATGTGAAGATTACTGATCCTACAGACATTGCCAACATACTGGCTGACAGGTTCAGTGCAAACTTCTCCCCTCCCCAAAAGGAGAGATATCTATACCAAGCGATTGCAGCCCCCAAACATCTCCAACGCCCAAGTGAGAACTGCTCTCTCCAAAGCAAAAACACAGCATCCATGGGACCTGATGGTGTCCCCGGCTGTGTGCTCCACGAACTCAATGAGGAATTAAACCCACAGCTAGGACAGCTGTTTAATCATAGTCTTACCTCTGGATACGTACCCAGGGAGTGGCGCACTGCAACTGTGGTCCCACTTCACAAAGGCGGTGCCTCCACCGACCCTGGAAATTACCGGCCCATTAGCTTGACAAGCCTTATCTGCAAAGCCATGGAGAGGATCATAATGGACCTCATAAATAAAGACATAGGGAATTTGCAGACTTTGGATCCATCCCAGTTTGGCTTTGTCAAAGGCAGATCATGCCTTCTAAACTTGGTTGACTTTTTCGAAACAGTCACCAAAGCCATTGATGAGGGAAAGGCAGCCCATACAGCCTACCTCGATCTGGCGAAGGCCTTTGATACAATACCCCACTCGGGTATCATTGAAAAACTCATCAGCTTAAATGTTAACCCATACATCATAAGATGGGTTGCAAACTGGCTGAGTGACAGAACCCACAGGGTCAGAGTTGCTGGCGCCATGTCAGACTCAAAGCCTGTCACAAGTGGTGTACCACAGGGCTCAGTCCTGGGCCCACTCTTGTTTGGCATCTACTTTTCTGAAGTACAAGCAAACACAGGAGGGTTATGGCTGACAAAGTTTGCAGATGACTGCAAACTGGGCCATAGTAAAAACACATCTGACACAGATATCCTTCAGAAGGGTCTCACAGAAACGGATAACTGGTGCCAGAGCCATGGCCTAAAGTTAAATGCCAAAAAATGCATAGTCATACCCTTCGGGAAAAACAGGGTTACCCCTAGCTACCAAATAGGTGGCAATCCACTGAGTACAGAAGAAGTTATCAGGGACCTGGGGACCCAGGTTGATAGTAGTCTGTCATTCGACACCCATGTAGCTAAAGTAGTTAGGAAGACCTTCTACATTGCCCACCTTATCATGAAGGGATTCTCATCTAGATCAAGGGAGGTCATAGTCTCCCTATACTCATCACTCATCAGACCAATGATTGAGTACAATGCCCCATTCGGAATGTATCTGACCCGACACTTGCAGCAGCTGGAGAGGCCACAAAGTTCCTCACCAAAAGGATAAAGGGTCTCAAACATCTGTCCTATGCTGCCCGACTGAAAGAACTCCAGCTCTATTCAGTCGCTTACCGCTGCTCAGAGGTGACCTTTGCCTAACATACAAGGCCATGTCAAACCCAGATTTGATGAATATGCTTCACCTCAAAAATCTAGATCCGTCAGAGCCACAAGGGCGGGAGACTTAAACCTCGACACGGCTATTAATAGGACGTGCTGGAGGGATAGATTCATCACCCAAAGACTCCCTATGCTGTGGAATAAAATCCCGGTATATGTGAGGCAGAGCACCTCGCTGGCCTTGTTCAAGAGAAATCTTGACCAATGGATGGGAGATCGCAGATATACCCCAGGGATTACCTCAGTGTCACTGCTCAACAGAGGCACAGCAAAATAATGGGTATAGTTCCCCATACTAAAGGGGTGGCGTAAGCCACAAAACTATGGGCTAGGCTTGTAAATGCCCTCGGGCAGATAGCCTAGTATGAACCTATGAACCTATGAACCTATGAACTGGCACCACACCTAAGTGTCATGTTTAATCATAGCCTCACCTCAGGCTTTGTGCCCACTGAGTGGCGCACAGCTACAGTTATCCCACTCCACAAGGGGGGGATCCACCTTGGATCCCTGGAACTACCGTCCCATCAGTCTGATGAGCCTGATCTGCAAGGGCATGGAATGCATTATCATGGGCCTTATAAACAAAGACATTGGCAACCTTCAAACACTGGACCCCACTCAGTTTGGGTTCATGAAGGCCCGATCTTGTCTCCTGAACTTGACTGACTTCTTCAAATCAGTCTCCAGAGCTGTGGATGAGGGTAAGGTGGTCCACACAGCCTATCTGGACCTTGCCAAGGCCTTCGACACCATCCCCCACTCTGGAATCATAGATAAACTTACTAAGCTGGGCATAAATCCCTAGGTCACTCGATGGGTTGCCAACTGGCTTACTGACAGAACCCAGACTGTAAAAGTAGCCGACTCCAAATCCAGCTCCAGACAAGTGACAAGTGGAGTACCTCAGGGTTCAGTCCCGGGACTGCTCTTGTTTGGCATCTACTTCTGTGAAGTACAGGCCAACACTAAGGGACTCTGGCTAACAAAGTTCACAGATGAATGCAAACTGGGAGCCATTATTGAATCCCCAAATGAAGTGGATATTCTAAAAAAGGGCCTTACAGAAACAGATGCTTGATGCCAGAGCCATGAGCTCAAGTTTAATGCCAAGAAATGTATAGTTATCTCCTTTGGGAAAAAACATGTACCCATGAATTACCACATAGGTGACAGTACACTAAACACCGAAAGTGTGATGAGAGACTTAGGGACACAGGTGGACAGTGGTCTCATGTTCGATAACCACATCGCCACAACAGTCAGGAAATCCTATGTGGCACACCTCATCACTAAGGGCTTTTCATCCAGAAAAAAGGAGGTCATTGTCCCACTGTACTCATCCCTCATTAGACCTATTTTAGAGTACAATACCCTGTTTTGTATGTACCTCACAAGACATCTGCAACAGCTGCAAAGGCCACATAAATACCTTACTAAAAGAATCACAGGCCTAAAGCAGATGCCCTATGCTGACCATCTAAAAAAACTCCAGCTATACTCTGTGGCATACAGTCTACTCAGAGGTGATCTCTGCTTAACATACAAGGCCATGTCAAGCCCTGAGCTGTTGGACATGCTCCACTTAAAGAAATCCCAATCCCTCAGAGCCACACACTCCAGGGATCTAAACCTTGCCATCACAATGAACAAAACATGCTGGAGGGATAGGTTCCTGACCCAGAGACTCCCCATACTCTGGAATAGCTGCCCATACATGTCAAGCAGAGCACCTCCTTGGCCCTCTTCAAAAGGAACCTCGACGATTGGATAGGAGATAGGAAATTCACCCCGGGGATAACATCAGTTGCCCTGCTAGACAGGGATCCAGGAAAGTAAATATTGTGGGAAGAAATATCCAGGGAATTGTTTGGCTAGGCTTGTAGAGGGCCTAGGGCCAATATCCTAGTACCAACCCATGAACAACTAAATGAGGATTACTGAAATATAAACATCTTTCATCAGAGTTACTCTGACCCTGCCAAGCCATCGACAGTTACATTTGTGTACGGGTCTGCATCTCCTCCCTGCATTCGTGTGAGTTTTCTCCAGATGCTCTGTTTTCCTCCCACATTCCAAAGACATGCAGTAGATGGATCAGGGAATTCAAATTGTCTGTATGTGTGAGTGTATGTTTGTGTAATATTGAAGAAAGACCTGGCAATCTACTTTTCACTTGTAATCTGTGTGGATAGGGGTGGCTATCAGCAGGGTAACTAAGACGCAGCAATGAATGGGGAGGGGGAGAACTACTAGAAGAAACTGTTTGTGATCACCCTCAGCCATGACAATTCAAGTTCATGTCTTTCAACAGCCAATATAGTAAACAGAACCGATGAATTACATTTCCAAGTGTAATAGTAGTACTCCTGTCTTCTATGCAGATTCCTGGGTCACCTTCATCTAAAGGATTTTGCCAGTTTTGCTGACTGCACTTAAAAGCGCACATTACTATTGTACAAAATAAGGAGCTATCAACAATAATGCTTTATGGAATGGCTAACCTGTGTGTGACCACAGGTTACAAATCCTGCATTTTTGTGCATTACACAATCATAGGGGTAGAGAAAATTTAGTTGAATGTACAGGCTGGGGTGGACTTGATCCAGTTACAATTAATGCAGAATTAAGTTAGCACACTTACTACTGACTATACATATGTACATAAAAAGTCAGCTGACAGTGGCTACCAGGCCTATTGGTTCTGCCCAAATGTCACATGCTTCCAAAAAAAGTTATCCTTTAATCCATCTGTCCAAGTTTTTTTTTGTTCTATTCATTATTCAATTGTTAACCACATAAGCAGACTAGATACAAGTGCCTTTCCTCACTGTCCACCAGGGAGCATTTTCTGGTCAAGTACCTTTGTCAGAATCACACAGTTTGCAAGTGGAAAGTAAGTGAAGGAATTTCATGACCTATTATGGTTTTAAATGGTTTAGGGTAACTGTTGCATATTCTGCTTTTGCATTGTTGTCTTGCATGTGGAGGCATTAAAAGCATTACTACTTTGTCTCTCTCATTCCATTGTGAGTCACAATTCCACCATCTTTTGTGTCATCTGCAGAAAGATTAGTTTAATTTGCAGTGTATTTCTAAGGTTACAAACCAACACATTAAAAAGAGCTGTCCCCAGGACCAACTCCCCCACACACCCTCAGTTATCACTAATTAAATTAGCTGTTTGTCATGAATCCACTCCCATTGTCCATTTGTCCATCCTGCTTGCATTGCGCTTTACCCTCCCAGAGGTCATATTAGCAGAATTTATATAAAGAACATACAGTGTCACAATACTTAAGAAATGCATACACAGAAGCAGTTTGTGCTTCAGAAATTTCCTGAAGACTGACATCACTCCCTAGTTACATGACTCATACATTGTATGGAACATAATTTTTGATGTAATTTCATGGCGAGATGCACTTCTACATACACAGCTTGCAACCTTCAGTACACTGTACTTGCGTGAGGCATGTGAAAGTGCAATCATAATAATTTTGTACACAGTTAAATGAAAAGTTTTATTGTGCAGTCTTTTTATCTGATGGGTTTCTGGATGAGATGGTCATAACTGTAGCATTTACAGTCACTAACAATGTTATTAAAATCAGTAGGGACACAGAGTATTATGGGTGGGAAGACTACGATGGAAGAGCCCAACCTGGCAAAATGCATTACATCCTTTCAAGCTTATGTATTCAAGAACTTTGCTAGAAGACTTTTTACCAGCCTCCTGCATAGGTTTTAAGATATTTCAAAGTCTAGCAAGGTGGAAGCAAAATTTAGCAGACCAGCCTATGGTAGGTAACTTCTAATGGTATATCAAACCTGCCAAAGACAATCAGTACAGACTGCTTTATTAACAGATTGCTGTATTAATAATAATAATAATAATAATAATAATAATAATAATAATAATACTGATGAATGAAAAGGAAGAAGAATAGTGCTGTCAGTGTCTGTTTACCAACAGGGTCTGGCATACAGGGTTTGAGAGAGATTTCAGACCACTGTATCTGAACAGCTAATTAAATTGAGAGCTATGACTGTACTGATAGCTGGAGATGTTAATATGTGCATCAGGGCTGTGGTACAGAAACACAGAAGTCAGGAACTATAAAAAAGGAGTTGCTATTCCCATTAAAAGCTCCAAGGACCCTATAGCTATAGAATGTGCAAGAGACTTTACTTTTTAAATGAATATAATTTTATTTTACCAAATGGAAGATTTAAGCAAGCTAGAGAAAGTAATTTTTATTTGTATCCAGGTTCCTTTTTTACAGTTATTTCTTTCCTTCTGGATATGGAAAGAGGATAATGGCTTTAAAATTAAACCGATGACAGTTTTGAGCATTGACAGTGATCATCTGCCGTTAACTTTAGAGTTGTCATGCAAGAACGACACCACATCATCTTATCAGTAGAATAATCAAAGTTAACACCATCAAGACGTACAGTTTGCTCCAATGACAAGGGAAATTAAACATGCCTTGTTTCGACACACTGACAGGACAGGTATTGTAGTGGTGCATCTACAGAGGAATCCCTGGATTACCTTGCAAAACAAGTGGGTTTATTCAAAACAGCTCCTTAATATATTAAAGGGGGTTCTGGAGTGGTATGGTCAATCAGGTAGGCTGCAGAAATGTAGAACAAACATAATACTGGAAATATATTATACATTTCATGCTATGGAGAACTGGGAAACTTTTAAACAAGAATTAAGTTGAGTACATGAAATTGGTTGAAGTTAAGACACTAAGGGCGTGTGGAAATTCTGGTTTTAAAACTGAGTGAGCAGTTATAAGCTTTAACTCTAAATCTTGATCCTGATTGGGTTATGCTGCACCTCTCCATGTGTCCATTATGATTCTATGCAAGATAAAAGCTGTCGTATTTGAGATTATTAAACACTCCTTGTCTGAATTAAAACTTAAATTTCATTAACTTGTTAAAAGCTTACGATGGTTGGTTCTGCAGCCTTCAAGGGGCTGTAGGGTTAGGGTCAAACCAATAATATAAAAGTAAATGAAAATGTTGTTGACTTAATCCAGCATGAAAATGAAACAGAACCAGTAACAGAGTGCACTTTGACTGTACTGTCTGAAGCCAAAGTTGTTAAGTCAAAAATACTTTGAAAAGAAAGAACAAGAAAGAGTAATGGCAGAATATAGCAGTAATAGCAGTAGGTGGCTTGCTCTGTCTTGCTCTTAGCGTTCTATTCCCATGGTGGGTCCAACTGTAGGCCCCAGAGGAAATTACGTGACAATGTTTACAATCAGCACGTCAGAGAAAATGGCAAAGCAGCATACTCCCAAACTTGTTTGGATAGAACTATATAAGCAGCCAGAGTAACAAAATCTTTAGGACTTTCTTGATTCTAAGTGTAAAAAGGAAATCCATCCTGACCTTAACAGCAGCAGCCACCACCAGCCCAGCAGTTGTGACCCACACCAACCATGTAGAATAAGGGGGGTGGTGGGTGGGTATAGCTACTGCAGCATTGAAGAATTTGAACATCTACCATTATGGGCAAGTGCAACTTGGACAACTGTACTATGTTCATCATTCTCATGGGTGCTGTACCCTGTGGGCAGACTTCCATAGCATATCCAACCTGGGAGAACAAAGGGTGAGGGGTCTGGGAGCCCCTGTAAAATGGTCCTAACAAAACCTGCTCTGAACCTGCAGAAGAATCAGTTTGTAGTTCTTTGTAAACGCATAGAGAACAAAATTGCTTCCATGCCTTTCCAGAATACCATCAAGAAAGTTAATGTCCTGATTGAATGTTCCTTAACCCCTGCGTGGAACAGTTTTGCCATGGTGAGAGTAACAAAACACGAAAACAGAGGACAACATTTTTAGTCCCAGAACAGGAAATAAATAGCTAGTTAGCTTTCCTGAAGGACTTGATTCTGTCAAGATTGTACAAAAGATTTCTGTACCCATCCAGGATATGAAGAATCTTTTCTCTTGTTGTTTTGGATTTGGGTAGAAAACTGGGTGACCGATGGCTTGATTCAAAGTCAACTCTGAAACTACCTTAGGAATGAATGAAGGGTTAGTCCACAGATGACCCTATCACTAAGAAAAAACAGAGAGTTACCCCATCATAAGAGCTTACAACTCTGATACTTTTCCTGCATATGTCAGAGCTATGAAAAAGAACATGTGACAGTTTTTCCAGCACAAATCTGAGATCCCATGTGGGAAGACCATCTCTGAAGGAGTCTCAAATGCAAAAGCCTTTCAAAAACTGTTTAACAACCAAAAGAGAAGAAATAGGAAAATCTATGGGCAGACATGCTAAAATGGCCACAAGATGAACCTTGATATAGGCGTATGAGAAGCCAGAAGATAGTAGCCCACACAAACATGAGTACCACCAGTGCAAAATCCTTGATGGGACTTGATTGGCTTGGCACCAACTAGAAACCATTTTCCATTTGCCAACATAGAATTTTCTAGTAGCGGGCTTTCTTGCCCCCATTAGTACCTGCTCCACACCCTCATGAAAAAACGGCATCACAAGGGAGTCATGCAGTCAGTCAGCTGAAGTTGTTTGATGTAAGGGTGTACATCAGACTCTTCTTGTCTTTTGCAAGTAGATCCATTCTGTGATAAAAGCTTGTTGTAATTGCCCTTGGTCAGTTCCATAAGAATGGAGAACCAATTTTGACTGGCCCAAAATGGAGTCACCACAACGATTTTTGGGAATTCTTTCCAAATTTTCAGAACTTCCACTACTAGTCACTGGAAAGGATGGAAAAGCATACAGGCAAATCCCCAGCCAGAGGAATGAAGTATCTATTATCCAGACTTGGATGAAAGTATTCCTGAAAAAGATGCATCTAGTTCTCTGTTTTGAAAGGAGAGTAACATAAATACTTGGTGTTCTCCATATCTGGATTAATTCCTGGAAGACCTCTTTACTGCGTTTCCACATGCGAGGGTCTGTGCATGATTTGCTGGGCCTGATTGATGCTGTTGACTCCAAAGCTATCATTGCCAGCGGGCATAGAGGGTATAATCTGGTGCCCCTTTGTTTATTTACCACATTTCAGTGGTCTTATTTGTAATAAGCTGAATAGAACCCAGGCTCCAAAGATGATATAGAGTGCCTTCATGTCATGAATCACATCCAACATTTTTTTGCCATTGATGAGTTTTGCTCTTCCTGAGTCATCCAACAGTTCTTGCACTTTTACCCCCCATTGAAACGGCACCTAAAACAAAATCTGAGGAGTCTGTCTTAATAGACTGTGCTGGGGTAGGTTCAGCAAAAAGGAGCCTTGGACTGAAAACCATGTGATCCATCCACCACTGCAGTTCTGACTTTACAAAGTTCAAAACTGGAATTTGAAATTCTAGAAGGGGGTAGAGAATTTAGCATCTTCATGTTTTTGAGGTACTACTGCATCTTTCTCATAAAACTGCGGTGGTGATGCTGCGGTAGCATTGTCGCCTCACAGTAAAACGTTGTCCTGTTCGATTCTCAGCTAGAGTGTCTTCTGTGTGAAGACATGCGTGAATGGGTGTACCTTCGTTGAAGGTTGTGTGTCAGGGCCGGCAACTCGGCACATAAAAATCTACTGCCAATCATTAGCGGACCGAAGTTCCGCTGTGGTGACCCCTAACCAGGAAAAGCCGAAAGACACAACAACAACAACTGCATCTTTGTCATATACAGCCTGGCAAGTGGCATCATGGGGATCAATGAAGCCATAATAAAAGCTCATCAATACCTCCAAATAAAAATCCACCTTGATTTGAGGAAGAAAAACCATTTGCATGACAGTATCTATAAGTAGAAACTAGTTGGCATAATGGTTAATAGGATCATAAGAGGTTACTAGGCTAACAATCCCAGAGGCATTTTTGGCCTAGCCATTCATGCCCCAAATTTCCAATTATCAATGTCCATGAACTAGAACAGCTTTAGTATAGGACTGTGACTTAGGGCATCCACAAACTGCCACTATCCATAAGGGCCACAGGTGACAAGCCAGAGGTGAATTTGTGATTTTCCATCCATTGGTCTAAACTGGGTTTGACAAGGCTAAGGGAAAATCTCTGATTCACATTAATGGGAAGTCTATTCCAAAGAAGGTTTAATCTCTGAGACACAAACATATCCCTCAAACATTTTTTGTTTGTGCCACAAACGAGGTTTAAATCTTTAGACTGGGTAACTCTAGTGCTGTTTGTTTTGTGAATATGTTGCAGATCCATCAGACTGGATCAGAGAATGTCTTGTAGGTTAGGTATAAAATCATCCCTCAATAGTCTACAGTAGACCGAGTACAGGGGACAGGGCTTTGAGGTGGTCCGCATAGGACATATTTTCATCCTGTATTCTTTTAGTGCGGAACCTCTGTGGCTGCACCAGTTATTGCAGAAGCCTGTCCAGATATATGCCGAAGGGTGCTTTTTACTCAATTATTGGTCTAATGTGGGCTGAGCATAGTAGAACTATCATCTCCTTAGATCTGCATGCCATGCCCTTTACTTATAGGTTGAGCTATGAAGGATTTTCTCACTACCATGGACACAGTGATCAAAGTTCAGGTTATTGTCACCCAGATTTGCTCTGAGCTACTGCACAATGGTATCTCCTATACAGAGCCAACAGATATTGCAAATATACTGGTGAACAGATTCAGTGCTAACTTTACCCCTCTCCCCCCCAAAGTACCAATCACAATAACAGTAGATTGCCAGGCACCCAGTATTACTGCTGCACAAGTTAAAACAGCACTGTCCAAGGCCAAGAATACAGCTTCTATGGGACCTGACATATCCCTGGCTGTGTTCTACATGAACTACAGAGTGAACTGGCACCTCACCTGTGTGGCCTGTTCAATCACAGCCTCACCTCAGGCTTTGTCCCTACTGAATGGGGCACTGCTACATTCATCCCTCTCCACAAAGGAGGGGTGACTACAGACCCGAGAACCATCGCCCCTTTAGCCTGACGCATCTGATATGCAAAGCTATGGAACGCATCATCATGGACCTAATAAACAAGGATATAGGGAATCTCCAAACTCTGGATCCTACTCAGTTTGGTTTTGTGAAGGGTAGATCATGCCTGCTCAACTTGGTTGACTTCTTTGAGTTAGTCACCAGAGCTGTGGATGAAGGTAAGGTTGTTCATACAGCCTACCTTGATCTGGCCAAGGCCTTTGATACCATTCCCTACTAAGGAATCATAGAAAAACTTACTAAGCTGGGCAGCAACCCCTATATCACTAGGAGAGTTGCAAACTGGCTCATAGATAGAACCCACAATATGAAAATTAGCTGACTCCAAGAAAGACTGCTGACCAGTCCTGAGTCGAGCCCCACATGCTTCGGTCCTGGGTCCTCTCCTGTTTGGTATCTACTTCTCTGATGTCCAGGCCAACATGAAGGGACTCTGGCTGGCAAAGTTCACAGATGATTGCAAGTTGGGAGCTATTATTAACGCCCCAAGTGATGTTGACATCCTACAGAAAGGCCTCAATGAGACCAACAACTGGTGTCAGAACCATGGCCTTAAGCTCAATACCAAAAAATGTGTCTTCATCCCCTTTGGGAAAAACCCGATTCCCTTGAATTACCACATTGATGGTAGTCCACTGAACACAGAAGGCATTATAAGAGCTCTGGAAACACAGGTTGACAGCAACCTCTCTTTTGACCACCACGTTGTCACTGTGGTCAGAAAGTCCTTTTATGTGGCACATCCCATTACTAAGTGTTTTGTATCCAGGAAGAAAGAGGTCATTGTCTCACCTCTACTCTTCCCTCATTAGGCCAATCATCAAGTACAACACCTCATTTGGCATGTACCTCACTAGACACCTGGAACAACTGGAGAGGCTGCAAAAGTACCTCACAAAGAGTATCCTAGGCCTTAAACACTTGTCCTATATGGACAGACTCAAAAAAACTCCAGCTATTCTCTGTCTCATATCGCCTACTTAGAGGCGATCTCTGCTTGACTTACAAAGCCATGTCTGACCCAGCTCTGTTAGAAATGCTACAGCTAATGAAATACCAATCCCTCTGCACCACATGCTCCAGAGACTTCAACCTCATTGCCACAATCAACAGAACATGCTGGAGGGACAGGTTCATAACCCAGAGACTGCCCTTGCTATGGAACAGACTTCCCATACATGTCAAGCAGAGCACCTCACTGGCCCTCTTCAAGAGAAATCTTGATAAGTGGATGGGAAATAGAAAATTCACCCCAGGGATCACTCCAGTGGCTCTTCTCGGCAGAGGCACTAGGAACTAAGGTTGGGTGGCACAATGCCAGGGTAATCCTATGGGCTAGGCTTGTAAAGGCTCCAGGGCCATTAGTCTAGTACACACCTATGAACCTGAGTTCCCAAGTCCCTTAATACTCCCTTAAGAGTAGACCCAATGGTATCAGTGCTGTAATTTGCAGTCAAGTTGCCTCCCAAGCACAAGGTTTGATTCTGACCTCTGGCTAATACCTGTATGGAGTTTGCATATTCTCTCTGCATTTCTGTGGAGTTCCTCTCACCTCCCAAAATATGCTGAGTGTTTCCACCCCAAAATCACTGAAGAATGGAATTGTGGGCAGCAGCACAGACTGTAGATGGTGTTCTATATGGAAAAGAGTTGTGCAGACAAATTGCTTTTGGCATTAACTATGCTGTGCAGTATCCCCAAGATCGGAGAACCCTGATCACAGACTGGCTCTCAGTGATTCAACTGTATTGACTAAGGTCGTCAAATGGGGATGGGTATTTGCTGGTGATAAGTGGATTGAGCATCTGACCTACACCAGGAACTCAAATTAATGGTGTATGTGCCCCTATTGGCCAGTGTGTGCCTGCCATAATGTACAGCAGCCCTGGGCCACTAAGCAACTTGCCAGCTAGAGTCCAGTTGCCCAGTTTGGGTTATATGGGATTGAGCAAAAGCTGGACATAAAATCAATTAACCTGCCAAACATGGACTAAGAATTGTTGCACTCAATGTAGATTTGATGACAGGACACAGTTTGAAAGTGGAGGGCAAGTTATCCAACCTCCTTCTTACCATTATATGTATGCAGGATGAGATGGAAGGGCAGTTGCAGCAAAGTTATTTGCCTTGGGATCCAAAGTCTACTATTTAGTGAGAAAACTGATTAGAAATGATGTGGGAATTTTGGTGAGGGAGAGACTTTAGAAGACATTGAGGAATGTCAGCACAATTAATGATAGACTCATGGCTATCAGACTCCATTGTAAGGATAGGACACTATTCATAATCAAAGGACCTACTAGATAAAGCAGAACAACATGAATTGATGTTGATAACGGGTGATATGAATGCACATAATCAGTCTGGACAGAGCAGGATATGAAGATTTCCTTGGTTGGTCCACATGGATTGGGCAACTGTAATAAAGAACAGAAGACCATTCTAGACTTTTGTAAGACAAATAGGTTAATGGTTGAATGGTGGCCAACATATACTTAAGCAAGAGACACCCACAAGTTCACATACAAGAGTGGCCAACATGCAACTCAGGTAGGCTTCCTCCTAGTAAGGGAAGGACAATGGGGTAGAGTCAGTGATTGTAGTCATTCCCAGTGAAACAATCTGCCCACAGCATAAACCATTGGCTGCCACAATTCTATGCAAGTAGTGGTCAGATAAGATCTTCAAGGTCAACAGAGATGAGGCTAAGACATGGAAGTTGGCAGGATAGAAAGCACATGACTCAAGGCTCTAGCACCTCAGGAAGAGGAGATGGAGTTGAAAAAGAATGGCATTATTTAAAAACAGCATTTGTAAAGGCTATAGAAGCAACAGATGGAAACTGGTGGTGGAATGCACAAGTCCAGGAAGTCATCAAAAGAAAGGAGGAGTGCAGTAAAAAGTGGGAGACAGAAGAGATGGACCAGGCTAGAAGGAAACAGTGGTTGGGTAATGCAAACTATGGAAAGAGTTGAATTAGCAAAGAACAAGGCATCAGAGGCAACCAGCTTCTGAAAAGGGACTCAGTAGATGGCACAAAGAAACTATCAGGCTGCAAAACAAAGACAGAGAGAGAAAGAAGATAGTCAGACACCCTTCATAAAGGATGCCGGCCACATGGGACAAAGGCAGATAGGAGTATTTCCAGCAAGCTTCTGAATTAAGAAAACCCCACAAAAAATGTAAAGCCCCAGGCACAGTCTAAAGTGATAGATGAGGAGGAGCATACCATAGAAGAAGAACAAAGAACACCACTACGGCAAATGAAGTCAGGGAAAGCAGCAGGCTCAAATGAGGTCATAGCAGATGTGATAAAGTTGCCGGGTGGGATAGAGACATGGTTCCTTAGGGTACTCATAGCAGTATGGAAAGAAAGGTGTATTCCATATGACTGGAGAACAGGCATATCAGTGCCAGTGTACAAGCACAAAAGAGGACTTTCACAACTGCGGGTAGTATAGAAGTATCAACCTCCTATCACACTGCATTAAAGCTCTACAGAGGGAGATTGATAAATGAATACAAAGAGCAGCAGAAAGTAAGAGGAGAGATTAGTAATTTGGATTCAGCAAAGGATACAGCACAACTGATCTGATGTTTGCAGTTTGACAGATAATTGAGAAGAAACTAGAGATGAGGACAGTGTCCGACTGGGTATTCCTAGACTTGGGCAAAGCACATGACCAGGTTCCATGAAAGCTGATCTGGGCAGTCCTGCTGTGGTTCTAAGTCCCCAAATCATTGGTAGAATTAGTGCAGACTATGTATAAGAACCCAAAAGACACAAGTATGAACAGTATTCGGTGTCATAGAGGAGTTTCCCAGTGGGAGCGGGTGGTCATCCAGGGTTCAGTTCTGAGCCCACTGCTGTTCATACTAATGAAGGACTACATTATCAAACAGGTCGGATGAGACAGATGAACAATGTTGCTGTATGCAGACAATACAGCATTATAAGAAGACTGAGCAAGAACTTCAATTTTGCATTCCATTCATCTATCCTTTCCTGAAGGCATATGATATGAAATTGAGTGCACATGACACAGTTGTAATGGCAGTAAATGGGGTAAATCAGAAGAAGCTAAGAATTGAGAGAGAGAAAAAAAATAGCGAAACAGGTTAACAGGTTCAAGTATTTGAGGAAAAGTTAGTCAGAATGAGGAGCTGCAGTTAACTGGCTTAGAGTATCAGGGTTAGTGTATGACAAAAGAATGCCAAAAAAGCTTAAAAATAAGGTATATGAAACAGTGGTGTGACCAGTACTACTGTATGGTACAGAAACCCGGGTAGTAAAGACAGAGCAGTTGAAGCTAGAGGTGATGGAGATGAAGTGCCTGAGAAGGGTGGTAGGATGCACACTGTGGAACAGGTGAAAAAATAAGGGCATCAGAACAGAAGCCAAAGTAACTCCAAGTATAGAGGGGGTCAAAACAATGATACATGCAAAAAAAAAAGAGACAATTTGGTGAAGATTTGGGACAGACAGGAAGACGACAAAAGGAAAAGAGGTAATCCAGCAAAGATATGGATGGATTGTCTGAGAGAAGGCCTGTGACAGTCAGTCATGACTGTCGAAGAAGATGGATGTGTGACATGGAGACAGTTGACATGACACCATGATCCCCATGTAGGAAATCGGAAAAAGGGGAGTTGATGATGATAATGGTTGTATCTATAATGCACCACTGAAACACAAACCTGTGCGATGTAGTGAGGAAGGATTTTTGAAAATTTAACTGGAAACCAAGATGCATTAGGAGAAAAGTAACCTTTATAAGGAGTCCTGGCATCTAGGCAAAGACCGCACAGATAAAGTCATCTAAATGAGGAAAAATTTAGATATCCTGTTGTCTGCTGTGGGCCACCACTGGAGGCTAGGCAGTTTGTAAACACTCTTGATGCAGAAGACCGCACAAAGAGTAATGCAAAGAATTGATAATGTGACCCAGATACACAAAAACGTGGGTATCTTTTGAAGGTATGTGCTATGGGAATGTGATGGTCAGCAGCCTTTAGGTTTAAGGTCACCATAACACAGTGGTCTAGGAGATCTGCTATCACAGATCGGAGGGTCAACATCATGACTTTTGTAATCTTTACAAGAAGACTGAGAAAGGACATCCAAAACTCGTCTCCACAAGTGCTCATTTTTGGGCCCAGGAACATTCTGGAATAAAATCCCCTTCCTAGGTGCTCTGCAGGAACATGTTTCTATGACTCCTGCTTTTAACATGTGTTGTAGCAACTGTGGAAACAACTCTGTTTGACTGGGAGGGTGACGAGGAAGTCTATCCATGGTCACCTGTAATTTTCCTGGATCATCTTTAAAACCCATTTGTCTGAAACTATCTGCTGCTTAGTGGGGACACTGAGCCTCAGGTTTTATGAAAAGAGGATGGGTGTTGGGGCAGGAGAGGGAGTGAAGGTGACCAGGATCCCAGCTTAGACACTCAGATGCTGGTACATGACCCTTTTTTGGGAAAATTGTTTTTTGGGGCTAGTATTGGTCGCCTCCTGCCATTTCTTCTTGGGTGCCTGTATTAGGTGCCCCCCACTTGTTTCTCTTTTAAAGTGGGGTAGAAAGGGAAGGAAAGAATCCTGGAATCCTGAAAAAATGTTAGATATTTCCTGCATTAATTTAAGTCTCTCATCCCACTGCTTTTGGACCTGCATAGTGGAAAGTCCATAAAACCTCTGTATCAAAAGTATCAAGGGAGGAATTCAACATTTCTGACTAATTTATCTGAGAACTTTTGATTCTTAGCCAGATAAAACCTTCAAGACTCTAGCAAAAGCAAAAGACCTGGAGACAATATCAGCACAATCATACACACGTTTTAAGGCATGTTTAGAGATCAGAGACAGGTTAGAAACAATACAATTCACATAAGACCTACACTGAGGATCATGGATTCAGAAAACTCCCTCAAGCTATTGGCACATCTTAATATAACATCCACATGTAGTCCTAGTTATTAAGGACTCTAAAGGCTAGACTGGAGAAACAAGTTCATCACCCTGTTTGTCCAGCCAATTGCCCTCTATATTCCCAACCTACTGGACTGGGGGTGGATAGAAGTCTGCTAGCAATAGAAGCCATACGTGTGATAACAGGAGTCTCTGCTCTATAATGAGAACAGCCACATTTATTAGACTGAGTGACTTTATACAGTTTGGCTGCTTTGTTTGGAATGGATGACGGAGTCAGAATCATTATAGGTAGCTTTAAATGCATCCCCCAGTGCTGGTAAAATGGGAGGAATGGGTGCAGTATTAGGGCTTCTTGTTCAAGGAAATTATATCTATACAGTTCAGAGGGAAGACCTACCTTTTCCCAAGGGTACCTATCTCTCAGTCTAGAAATAATCTCAGCAAAAGAGAAAGCCACCATTTGTACATTTCCAGGCTCACCTATGAAATCAGAATCTTGCAATAAAACACTCGTATGACATAAACCTGACTCTCAAAAATGGCATCCTCCCTCTTCCTTAGATGTACAAGCATAATTTGAAGGAGGCATTTGGCACCCAGAATTAACAGTTTGCAATAAACTCCTGGTTAACATATGAACATTGTGCCTGCAAACAGAAAGCATATCTCTATTTCCATATAATTGACTGTTTCTTCTTCCTAGGAGCATCCCTAAATAAAGCGCATCATCCTTAGTGAGAGGTTTCTTTCCCCATCCACCCCAAGAGGATCCTCCAAGGTGTCTCCCATACTTAAAATGGATGGTTCTCCCATGCCCATGTTGGACACAAACAGCCGAAGAGGACATATTTGCCCCCCTAGTCCATACGCTAGTCCATATAGTTTCCAGCAAGGTTACAACAGCGGGATCGGAGGAAACAGGTAAGTGGTCTGTGGAACTAGCAGTGGCCACTGCAGAATCACCCACCATTGGCCAAAGCACTGACGTAGCCTACACTAGAAGAACTCATGTTTTAACTGCTTTTTCTTTTCAGATATTCTGGGAGAATGAGTAGCAGGACCAGTGCAAGTATCCATGCTGTAGCCAATTAGAAAGCTTATTGTTGGAAACTACGCTGGTAACAGTTGATCAGAAAGTAAGTTCTCTCTTAGTTAACACAAGCTGCACACTTCAACAGTTTTAAATCTCCAACACAAAGGTTACATAAGCAACACACAAAAAAATTCCCTGAACAAACAGATGCTTTTTAGTGACCTGCCCAATTAAGGACCAATAAAATATTATCATGAGGTATACATAAGGATTCACTTAACAGTCCATTTTTCCATTTAAAATATACCTTTAAACAGTCAAAAAATACCAAAAACATCTAAAAATAAGTCTAAAGTAAGCCTCAAGTCACAAATTGACACTCTAAACCAAGAAAGCAATTCCTAGATAGATGACGGTGTGGGGAACATCTGTCAACATACCTGGAAAGTCAATATTCTTAGAGAGACCTACCAAAATTTGACAGAAGCAAAGTCAAACACCAAAAATATTATTATTATACAGAAATAGTATGGAAGGGTTCCCTAAAAAGGGCCTTATCTGTCTGATAGGAAGGCTTAACTGACTGCAATTCCAGAGAAGCCTCAAAGTTGCATCTGCATGAGAGTACCATAGGCTACTGAGGCTAGTGAAAATGGGTGAAAATCAGAGAGAACTTTGTAGTCACTATCCGAGTCACAACTCATACTGTTCATGCTAAGGCTCTCAGAGATATTATGCTAATCATATGCACTGGTTAGGACACCTGACTGGTCCTTATTGACAGACACAAAAAGTAGTTACTTAGGATTCTCACTTGATCACTGTCTCCTTTGCAGCAGTATAAATAAATCTTTATCTGCATGACTCTGGGGATCACCTGTTCTTATACAGACACATCCCTTGGTCTAAAAAGAACAGGCAAACTAGAAAGTCTTCACTATACATTTTGTTTGTTTAATCTCTCTTTGTTTTCTCTCCTCTCCTTCCCTCCCTCTTCCCTTTCTTCCTCTGTCTAGTTGTTTACTTCATCTTGTCAAAAACTTCTTAAAAATTAATTTTCAAATCCTGTCATTCAAAGTTTTCTTTCCTCTTTTTTATTATATTCTTTTTATTCTGCCTTTCTAGGCCAGCCATTTTTTTTTCTTTTTTTTTTGAATAGATACTGGTGTGAAAAAAAAAAACTGCTCCATTTATGCTATTGCAGAACTGTACTCCTCTGTGTTCAGAATACCCTACTTCCTTATTTATTAACTTGTATGTCTTGTTAAAATCTGCACCGCTGGAGTCCCAGACCCTTGCCATTGTTGGCTTCAGTGGCTCCTTTAAGATTGTCAGTGCAAACCATATCTCTGCGTGATCACTGTTAACCCACACAGCTACTGCCATTAGATTTCTGACATTACTTTTTTCCTAGATGCAGTTAAAACACCTTCCATATCACATTTTCAAGATGTCTGTGTTTTTATTTTTGCTTTGTTTTTCATTTTGATACTGGATATCATCAACTTTTGGTAGATGAGAGCAGAGAGAACTTAAGGAGTATCATGATTCAGTTTAGAGTTTTTCAGTTATGTTGCACCCTGCTTGAGGACTGCATCACAGTCCAATCACCAAAGCATTCAAGTAAGCGTGGGACAAATGGAAAGTGTTCAAGGCAGCCCAATAAAACTGTGAACAAGATGGCTTCATGGGAATGTCATGATATATAAAAACTTCAATATGAACTATTTTAATGTAAAACTAAAAAAGAAACAAAAAATAATCTATAAACACAGATTAATCACTTTTATCCATCAAACATCCAGTGGAGCTCAGAACTTTATCCTAGGCCTTGATATCACATCTTTTATACACATCTCATTGTCA
This sequence comes from Protopterus annectens, assembly GCF_019279795.1. Lineage (NCBI taxonomy): Eukaryota > Metazoa > Chordata > Ceratodontiformes > Protopteridae > Protopterus > Protopterus annectens. The sequence goes on along the minus strand of NC_056739.1, from coordinate 65,323,635 downwards.
TGCAAGTAAAACAATAATTGTCATGTGTAATAAATCTTAAAACAGTAAAATGTTAAAAAAAAACATAAATTAAAAATGTTCCTCTATGTTACAAGCTATTTACTTTGTACTTGAACTTAAACTTAAAATAGTTGCCCTTCATTTCAAAATGCTATTGATACTGTTTAATCCTGGAGCCCTTATAGCATCCATTAGCTGCTAAATCACCTCCCTAAACTCAGAGTCTTCCAATCACCACCCCTAGTGAGGATTTCAATATTTTCCAATATTAAAAACAAAAGTGGAACCCTTCACAAATCTGTTTGTGCCTCACCAAGGCACTCATCATCTCTCTTTCAGATGCCATACGTGTGTTCATAAATCCACTTTCTTAAAGGTAGTTCTGTCTTTCCAGTATAAAGTGCATTTCAAACACAAAAGGCAAATTATACCACACCATGGTTATTACAATTACATCTCCCTGCCTGTCACCAAAAATTGTATGGCCTCTTGTTTTTCCTTAAAATTAATACATGGGTACTGATTATAAAGCTCACATTTAGAAGTCCTAGTAACACCATTAACATGGGAGGTGGAGCCAGTTCCTTCCAACATGATCTTCAAATTAAGCTATCTCAATAACTATCACCCAGAATGTGTCTTAGTAAATCTAGATGTCGAAAAGCACTGGTATGGTTCATCACTGTATTTTTTTATCCATTTCCAGTCTGTGGAATACTGAACCACAAAAAATGGGTACTAATTCCACTGCTCATTTTGTTTGATCCATCCTATCCCAGGACTCCCATTCCATATTTAATAATAGGCTTAACTGTGTTAGCCCTTCCTTGATCATTACAGATGGTTTCAATCAATTAATTCAGGTAACCCCTCTCCAAAAATGCATCTGTCAATCTGACCAGCTCATCTTGGTAGACCTCATCATCAGAGCTAATTTGTGAAATACATATAAACTGACTGCTAATAGTGGCCATTCTCTGATAAAAGGGATGGCAGCCAATGAAATGCAAAGGAATTACTGTATGTGGGCTTCTCAAAACAGTAGTTGTTAAATTTACCCTCATTGTCCCTTCTTAGACTTATGTCCAAGTAATGCATCATGCTTGGGTCAACCATGTATGAAAATCTTAAGAAATAAGTAGCACTCTGAAAGTAGTCAACAAAACTGTAAAACTGATCATTACTACCTGTCCATGTAATAAATATATCTAAAAAGATATAATAAACTTTATAAAATTGAAAAAAAAAAACTGATGACTGAATGCATGATGTTACTCCCACCAATTCACTACACCACGTGCATAAATAGAGGCACTGCAACTTCCATAGCAATACCTTCCAATATTTTCCATTGAAAAACATTCAATGGTCATAAAAAACAGAAATTCTATTACTGATTACTGCTCAGCAGAAGGGAAAAAAAATCCAAATTAGTTATGCCTTAAACCAGTGTAGTCCCTTGTCATGCGGATAACTAAAAGTAGATTTTTTACAAGTGTCATCAAATACTGGAAACCAACTAAATCAATGTATCCTTAGTTATTGAATAGATCCCAGTACTCCTTTCAAGTATGTTTAGCCATGCCATAAATGTTTTTTAACTTAATATCTATAAATCTAGCCAGTGGCTCCATTTCCGATTCCATGGCTAAAGCAATTTGGCATAATGACTGATCGTAAACATTTGAATGGACCATAGGGACCCCAAAAGTAGATGAAGTAACATGGAAATACAACATAAGAAACTGGTACAAGGATGTTGTAATCCACCCATCTAGCAACAGTTCAAGTACTAAGTCTTTTCCTGATACATCCCTGATAGGTCCCTTCATAACCCAGTAGGGTCTGCATCCTTCCTGCATAGTCCACTGAATACATCATGACAAGGGCTCCCCCTTTGTCTGGTTTCATGAACCACACTCTGTCACCAGTCAATTCCTTTAAAAGCTGTCTATAACAAAGGGTTAAATTTTGAAATTTAACTGATTTGTCCCCCTAAATCTCTTTTCAGATCTTTCCGATATGATTTCTCAAATAACCTGTGGAAGTAATGGGGTGGTAAAAATGACTTATTTATGCTTCACAGTAGTGCTCTCAAAGGAGTAATCTTCCTGATGCATTATTCTTAAATTTAAATTTCTGGTGAATCATTTCAAATCTATAATTTCAAATCTCTCAGGGTGGTAAAGTCCCACCACTTGTCAAAGTGAACTGCTTTAAGAATAATTTATAGTACAAGTTACTGAAAAACAAATCAACTGTATTTGAGTTTTAGTAACATAATATTTGCAGTGTAGCTTCCATATTTTCAAATGAAACCATGTCAAATATTTCTAGCTCATATGTTTTTGAGTCTGCTTTCTCTTGTTCCTTCAGCCCTGATGCTCCGTCCTTGGTCTGCTGTTCTCTACATATGGGCCACTGGTTTCCTACCTGATACAAGGTTATCCTATTTTTCCACCTTAGAAATTAAGAAATGACCTACAGTTTCAGAGCAGTCCTTGGTCAATTGTGATTTGTTTCTTAACACATACTTGTCTTTGCTTTGCGATTGTTTCCAGCCCCCTCATACGAGCAACTAACAGGGTCTCTACCCACTTTGCTCCCCACCCTGCCCCCTATTCCCTCCCGCCCCCAGTGGTCCCTTCTTTATTGCACTCAAACCCCTCCCATCTTTCCAATAGCCAACCACAGCGCTAACCCAACACTACCTCCTCCATCTTCCCACTACTATCACACCTCCTCAACTAACATGTACAAGCATACCTTTCCTATGCTCACTGCATGCGCTCTCCTTGCATATCTTGCATCCTACCAAAGCTCCATCATTCCCCCATTCAACCACTACCACTGTACTACTACTCACACCGCCACTCATGTCTCACCCTCACTGTGCTCCCCTTCCACCAGCTCAAGAACCATCCTTATGCACCCCCCACATATTCTACCAACTATATTACTCAAACATAAAGCATCCCTACAACTTAACATAGTACCCCTCCCACCATACCTATTACCCACAGAGCACAATCATAAAGTTTCCCTTATAAACAAACACATTCAAAAACTGAGAAAACTAATAATCTCATGCATAGCAAAACTAGCCCTAAGTGGAGACATCCACCCCAACCCTGGCCCTACCATCTCCAACCCCAATCCTCATAATCAGACTAGAAACCACAACTTCTCCCATATTACAGCCAATAGAAAGCAAAGTGACTTCCTTCTACTAAGCCTAAATATTAGAAGTATATCCAACAAAGTCCATGAACTCCATGCCACCATAGACTTGTACTCCCCAGATATAGTCATCCTGACAGAAACCTGGCTAAAACCTCACATTACCAGTGAGCAAATACTCCCTACAGGTTACGGCATACTAAGAGTAGACCGGCTAAACAAAAAGGAGGTGGTGTAGCTATAATATTTAAACAGCATCTAAACATCCAGATCTTAAAATCATCAGCTCCAGAAATAGGCAATGAAGAAATAATATATACCAACCTCAAAATTAACCAAAACAAAACCATCAACATAATTGGATGCTACTTCCCACCTGGCCAAAACATCCCTCCACTAGAAACCCTCCTCAGCTGGTCTAACAACTATCTCCCCCAAGAAACTATCATCTTAGGTGATTTCAATATTGACTGGCATTCCTGTTCTGGCAGCAATCCAACTCATCATGTACACCTTCATGGCTTCACCCAACTAGTCCAGTCACCAACCAGGATAAATAAAAACTCCAGCAAGCACACTTCCCTGGATTGGATACTAGTCAGTAAGAGCCCCCTGTCATATCTAACAGGCTGCTTATCAGATAGCCTCAGTGATCACTCCCCAACATTCCTACTCAAAAAACACCTATACCAAGCTAAACCTGTCATCTACCGTCAAATACGTAAAAAACTAAACTTTAACCCACTCACATTCATCTCATCCCTCAAAGAATTTAACTGGCATCCTCTAAAGTACGTCAGTCTAGATGACACAGTTGAATTTTTTAATACTACCTTCCTGAACATCCTTAATTACCATGCCCCCATAAGATTTTCCAGAACCAAAGCACAACCCTCCCCATGGCTACAGAAAACCACTAAGTCAGAAATTAAAAAAAGACAAAGCCTGGGAGCACTGGCGCAAAACCAAAACCCCCTCAGCTAGACAGAAATTCCTAGAACTATGCAATAGAGTCAAAAAGCTAATAAAACAGGACAAATTCCAGTACTACCAGTCTGCCCTAGACTCCTCACAACACAGCCCCAAACAATTCTGGTCCTCTATAAACTCCATCCTCCACCCAGGTAAAGTCAGTACCCCTCCTCCTAACATCCCTCACTCCTCAGAAAATATTGCTATCTCATTCAACACACACTTCACCCAAACCATTCTATCAACTAGCTAAACAACACAACCCCCCTCCCCTCCAACCCACACCTTCAACTAGTAATCTCCCCACTGCCTTCTCTTTTTCTCCTGTACCTACCTCCAACATAAAAAAACTGTTAACTAAACTTAAACCCACCAAATTAGCAGCAGACAACCTCCCAAGTGAATACCTACAAATCGCAGCTGATGCTCTGGCCTACCCAGTATCCATCTTGATTAACCGATCTCTGTCACAAAGTTACGTTGTTCCCACACTGTGGAAAGTATCACATATAATTCCCCTCCACAAAGGCGGACCCTCTGCAGAACTAACCAATTACCGCCCCATAGCTATTCTCTCTCCACTCTCCAAAATATTAGAGAGATGCATACACTCTCAGGTCTCAGACTAGCTCCTTACTAACAACCTCCTTTCCACTACTCAGCATGGTTTCCGACCAAACCATAGCACCACCACTGCCTTACTCTCCTTTACTAACACTATCCTTCAGCATAAAAACAATGGCTATGTCTCCTCTGCTACTTTCCTAGACCTATCTAAAGCATTTGACATGGTCCCATCTCTGTCCTCAATAACCTATCCTTCTCACAGTCAGTCACCAACTGGTTTCAGAGTTATCTGTCTGACCGCCAACAATCCGTTGTACGGCAGAATGACACATCTCCCCAACTACCTGTCTCCATAGGGGTTTCCCAAGGATCCATCCTTGGTCCCCTACTCTTCTCTGTTTACACCAATAATCTAGCCTCTGCCACCAAACATGGCACACTCATACAATACGCAGATGACTCGACCATCATCTGCTCAGCCCAGTGCCTACCCAAACTGCAAAAAGTCACACAGGAAGCCATTTCCTCTGTTGAAACATGGTTATCCAATGCCCAATTAATACTCAACCCAAACAAAACTAAACTACTCATCTTCCAACCCACCAAACATACTCAAAACAACTCACTTTAACATCACAGCAAAAGACAACACCACTATATGCCCAACTGAACACACCAAATTGCTAGGAATGGAAACAGACAAACTAAAATTTGACATTCACATATTCATGACCATAAAAAAAGTCCACAAAAAACTAGGAGCGTTATACAGAAATAAGCAATTTCTCAGCAAAGCAGCAAAGATTTCAATAGCAAATTCCCACCTTATCTCCACCCTACTTTATGCCTCTCCAATATATACCAACCTAAGGCAATGTGATCTAAACAAGCTAGAGACCTGCTACAACAAAATCACCAAATTCGCCACAGGGGCATCCTACTGTAGTCACCACTGTCTCTCACTTGCTGAACTGGGCTGGCTTGAACTCCCTCACCTCCTTCAGTGGTATCAACTCTCACTCGCCCACAATCTAGTAAACCATCCACTAAATCTCCCATCCCCCTCCAGAATCTACTCCAACCCTATCGCACCACCAGACCACTAAGATCCAGCAACAAAAATCACCTGCAGATCACTAAAGCCAATAACTCTGCTGGTGAAGCACTATTCTCTTGCGCCATAGCCAAATTATGGAACTCACTCCCACCCACAATTACCTGTGTACCATCATGCACCCACTTCAAAACTTTACTAAAAGCGCACCTAAAAACATGCTGGCTATGCCCTTGCAACTCCCACTCTAATATCATCCACCCCATCCAACCACTACCTTTCTTTCCACTCCACTAACTACCTTGATTATAGCAAGCTCAGATGCTCATAAGCCTAGTACTTATTATACAGCAAGAACTTCTCATTGTAACATTTGTTAATGTCTGTTATGTACTTCACAGATAAAGATTCTAGTTGTCTACTGATGTACTATGTTCTTCATCTGTAAATATGTTGTAAGTAATTGCTATGTTAAATTGTTAGTTGCTATGTAATCCAATGTAACTACTGTCTGTTTATTTTACTGTGGAACTTTTCTCCCCGGGCCTCCGTTGAAAATGGACCTACGTCCAGTTGGACACTCCCAGTCAACAAATTTAAATAAATAAATAAATAAATAAATACTTGGAGTATCCTTTCAAGTGATTTGCTGTTCTCTTAGAATGCTATAAACCACCCCAGTCCTAAACTGGATTGATGTTCCTACTAAATCTCACTAACAGAAGAAAGTTGAGTATTGACAGGAACCACCTTTTGTTCACAAATCACTTACAGGTTCCTTTTCTTTCCTGAGATTAGATGACAAGAACGACCAGTCAAATAATGTTTCTCTCTTAATTTCTTATTCCTAATTTTGGCGGCAGTCATCTTCAGTGTGATCCCTTAAAATATCTTCATATTTCTTCTGGTAGGAACTAAACACGTCCTTAGTGATGGAATTAATATACCCAGAAGTTTCATGCTGGATCTTACATGTGTCTTTTATTATCCTTAATATTTTCTATATATTCATCTCTCATCCTATCAAAAAAGTCAGTTTCACATGTACAACTTAATATCCAGCCCATCCAAGAATCTCCAAAGATGCAACCACTCTGGAACACGTTCTCTCCTCAGACTTTCTTCAGGAAAATAATTGTCCAACTGCAAAGGTTAATATTTAAATAACATTTTATCTACTTTCTTAATATGCCAGTCTAAGGAATATTTTAGAGTTTACAGTAGTGATTGTAGCCAAGAATGGATGCTATGAGGGCTCCAGGAATATTCAAATACAACAGCATTAATAACTTAAAATGGCTGTCCTTCATAACACTGAGTAAAAAGTAAACAGACTAAAATATTCATATATATTATAAGCTAGTTATTTTTTAGATATTTTTTTCATGAGTACTTTGTTGTTGTTACAGAAGTATAATGTATTTAGGATGAATTTCAAGTATTTATTACATGTCGTGATTGTTGTTTTATATACATGACAACTGGATATGTATAAAGGATGTGATGTCATGGTCTAGGTTACGGTACTGAAGAAGTCCACTGGATGTATGATGGATGAAAGCAATCTTCCAGTGTTTAGAGTATTTTTTTTATTTGTTTTTTTTATTTCTACAATAAAATAGCTCATATTGAAGTTTTATATCTTGTGAAATTCCTGAGAAGCCATACTGCTCACTGATTTATTACTTTGGTTTTTATAGCATCTGTTGACAACAGTATTAGATTTTTTTTCTTTTGAGAGAATTCAAAGCAAAGAAATGCATTCTGCTGCCAAATAATCTAGAGCCAATGGTAATTCTAGACAATATGGACTCAAAATTATCTCAAACTGACTGGTATGTAAAGTCTGTTGTACAAGCCTCTGTAATAGAAGGCACAGGGTCCAGAGTAGCAACTTATCATGGGGTTAAAAGGTCAGAAATGGTGCTTGCCAAATTTCTTGCAGGAAGTTTAAGTCTCTCTTTTAAAAGGTATGTGCTGCTGGAAAACTGGAAATCAGTGAATGCAGTTCTCTTCCATAAAATTGGGTTTAGAAAACAGCCCCTTAATTGTAGTTTCACTTCTTTTCTGGGTAAGGTCATAGAAAGCAGTCCATTTTGGGGCTGGTATTGCTCCTGAAAGATTAATACTCTGGCCAGTGGCCGACACCACAACTTCACACAGCAGGGATGTTACAATGTCAGTAATGGCCTTGGGTCTCACAAAAGGTTATCAGAGGACAACCTTCAAAAATAATAAGTCCAGCAGACCTTCATCCCACAACAAAGATCAAGTCTCTTTAAAAATATTTATAAATTCTCTGAAGGTCTTAATTCTTTTGGCAGTTTGTTCCATCTTTTTCCTGTCCTTACTTAGAAATAGTTCCTATTTATCTTCTTGGACATTTTCTCCGTGTCCACCAAAGCAACACTATATCTATTAAGCATTCAAATAATAGTGAATGTAATCCCCAGTGAGCATTCCAAAGCTTCACTCTTCAGACTTTCATAAACCCACACCAATTCTCCTTTTATCAGCCTATAATGTACATAAAACAATTTTAGCTTCCTTAATATGTTTTCATGTGTGATGTTCTTTAAATCTTTTATTTGCTTGGAATAATACCATTGAACTTAATGCTAGACTCATTCTCCATGGTTGGTCTCATTATGCTTTTAAATATAGGAACTGAGATACCTTCCCTTGATGAAACTGTTTTAGTTGTTGCAAAACATTTCTTTACTATTCTTACCATGTGTCCTGTGAATTTTAAATTCAATTAAATTATTTCCAATTCCTCAACTTCATTACATACTTAAACAATGAAGTTATTTAGGCTATATGAATACTCTAGGTTATCAGTACCCAAAGTATACTAATTTGTACTTTTTCACTGAAGGATACACCATTCCTAGTAGCCCATGTGTGTGTGTAACCATCCAAGTAAGTCTGCGCACATAGCTGTTCATTCAAACAAATAATCAAACCAGTCACCTTAAAACCATCAGCAAACTTTGCAGCCCAATACCATTTTACTTTTAGGAATGGTGAAATGAATAGAATAGAAAAGTTCCCCATACTGAGACCTGGATCATACTTCTCTCTATACTAATCTCTCTCGAGTTTGTTCATTTCAGACAGATTTTGGCCTTTCAGTTCTCTAGCCAATTAATAATGCATTAAATAATATACATATATCATAGCGTAATATGTGACATGATTCTTATCTAACGCAATTATATCAGAGTACAAATACACCAGATTTGTTGTAGCTGCTCTCTCACATACGAGTTCATGTTAATATATGTTAGCATAATTTACCTTCGGAGGATTGTTATCTTTCTTCATAGTACTCCCTTGTACCATTTTCCTAATATACAAAAGGCTTATTGGTCAATAATCTTCTGCTTTTAAAGAATCTCAGCCTTTATAAAATTGGAATAATATCTGCCTTCATCTATTCTGTGATTACATTTCCAGTCATTAAACATTGTTGAAACCAGTTTGTCAATATCTTGTGTGTGTGTATGTGTTTCAGTAGACCTATTTTATATATAATACAAACAGCCAACGACCAACGATCAATGCTCATAAAACAGAGTCCAAAACGGCTGCTTTGCAAACTGCAACACAATATTACACACAAGAAAGAAGAAATATCAGCACATGTAAAACAATGTTTAAAAAACATTAACACAATTTTTTTCAGGTGGACAACAAGCACCTCTGTGCCCCCACACCATATATACATATATATATATATATATATATATATATATACATATATATATATATATTTTACTAACTCAAACTGCACAATCTCGGGAAGAGGACATATTTCCCTACCCAGAGAAATGTGCGATCTTGCACATTTATTGACAACCTGTGTAGTCAACTAAATTTTGTCGACTAAACAGATGTTGATCAAAGGGAAACTCAATCAAAATAAGCTCCCCTATATACATTGCTGATTTTTCCTACAATGTGCCCTTGTACTTTGAGGCCAAGTAATATGACCTTCCTGATGGTGTTCAAAGCATCCAAAACACAGCAGTTGAAATTCTGGGGTATTTATTACTGCTTTTTTTGTATACATATGTCATTTTAATACTTTAATCAGACAGCAAATTTATTGCACTTGTTTTTCTCTGATTAAGTGATTACTACTGCATTTTAGCAATGTCTGAGTATTTAAAAGTCTTTTTTTTTTTTAAACAAAAAGTATTTTCTCCTCCCCTGTTATTTGATCTGATTGCCTTGCAATCACCTTGCAGAGGAGTGATTTAGCTAAGGAATAAATTGCTTGTTGTTGCATTGCACTCTAGGGTACCTTTCTTCTATTCTTTTACATCAAGAGGACTAAGGTTTTCCATGTTGTGGCAAAAGGTGTTTGCCAGGCCTGTCTTATATGGAAATCACTTCAGAAGGTCTCAAAGTGTAGTTGCCTATCGGCCAGAAGGCTCAAGAGTTAGATTTCAGTTTCATATTTGCTTCTATAAATTTGTTGCTTGTATGCTGTTCTGTGCACATTTCCACAAGAGCTCAGCAAAGCTTAGCATCTTAGCCTGTGTTCGAGAAGGGTTCCCCTGCATTCAGTGCCATCCAGGCAAGGATAAGTTGTACTAATTTACTGTAGTTTTTCACTGTGTTTCAATTTTTAAGTGACTGCTACTCCTTTTCATCAATTTCTGTGCATTTAAAGTGTTTTGTGTTAAAAAGAAAATGTCTTTTCTACTTGACTGTTTATTTGAGTTGATTACCTTGTAAACGCTTTACAGAAAGGTGATTAGCTGTGGAATAAGTTGTTTGTTGCACTGCACTTGTGGGTCCCTTTTTTTGCAGTGCTTTTACATTAAGAGGACTAAGGTCATCCATCTTGTGGTAGAAGGTGTTTGCTTCATCTATCTGAGATGGGAAGCACTCAGAAACAGCTCATAGTGTAGTTGTTTATTGGTCAGAGAGCTCAGGAGTTAAATTTCAGTTTAATTTCTGCTTCTATGAATTAGGCACATTTGAAAGGATCTGCTCCCCACACAGTGGTAGTTCACAGTGCCCTGTACAGACCCAAATTTTTGGACAGCATGTTTACCTATAAATCTAGTGTTAGGATTATAACCTGTAACATACTGAGTCTTTGGACAGAGTTAGGCATTGAGCAGCTAACTAGCACATCTAACAGCACTAATATCATAGGTTAGCACCATCTAACTAAAGTTCCTAAAATGCGAGACCACCCTACGCGACCTCTGTACAACCCAGTCCTCAAACCATAATAGCCCACCCTAATACAGGTCTGGACAAGATGGATATACAATTTCCAAATCTCTCCATAGCCAGGTTGGTAGATATGGGTATCCTGAGCTTATGAATCAATGGCCTCATGTCCACAGACAACCTTTTAGCCCTTAAATAAACTATCCCAGTATATAAGAGATGGACATGCACAATTTCCTTGGATGCAAAAATCTTGCTCAGAAACAAGGTTGTCCAGAGCACACAATGTCCACCGCACATGCAGACCATCTTATATGGAGGCACTAAACGCAAATTTCCCAAACATCAAAGATCTCTTGAGCCTATAAAACAGCTATGCCTATCCTGAGCAACCTCTAAAACACAAACAAAAAGCAACACCACACATGTCTACACTCAATGCACCCCCAAGAAAAATTGCCATAAGGCAAGCAAACACTTTACCCAGGATTCTTGTCATAGGGGACTCCAATGTGTGACACACAAATGTCTCACTCACCAGGCTGGACAAGAATAGAATGTATAGTTGCTTATCTGGTGCCAGGATCTGCTAGGTTATACACACACTCAAGTCAAAGCACCACAGGTACCAGTATGATTCTGTCATAGGTCATGTGGGTGTAAATGACCAGAGCCGTACCTCACTGGACTATATGAATAGAGGCATTATGGATCTCTGAATATGTGTCTCAAACAAGAATATGCCTTACATTGAGTAGCATTCCAGCTTCACCAAATACGATGCCACAGTATGAACAAAAAATGTTTGACTAGTAATTGGATTAGTTTCTGTTGTCAAGCTAGGGATACAATATTTATCAGCATAGGAGAACAACTTCTGGGCTTATGCATAACCACCTCCCCTTAGAGCTTTTCTGTGGCAATACCAAACTGACAAACCTAGCAGCATGGAAAATAAAACAAAAGGAAAATAAAGGCATTACTGTTCAATGCTAGGAGTCCTACCAGGAAACTCTACATTCTTCTAGCTTTCCTCACCCTTTAGGATTATAGACATCTGTGCAGTTACTGAGACATGGTTTAAAGCCAGAGAAAGTATGCCTGCAGTACAAGGCTTCAGTGCCGTCCACTCATTTAGACTATCAGATCCACAGAGAGGGACTCAGAGGTCAAGGTGTCTAGATCTACATAGCAGCAAGTGCCTTGGAGTCCATCTATATGGAAATCACCATAGATACAAGCCACTTACCATATACTAGCATGTTACAGGTCATCATCTATGTCCAAGGAATCCCATAACCTGTACCTAAACCTACTGGAGGCACTTGCCATCCAACAAAATACTCTAATCATAGGATACTAACTTTCCCTCTATAGACTGCAGTAACAATGTCTCAGGGAATTTATTAAATGCCCTTGATCAGATAACAGACACTCGAACCAGCGGTTCAAAGATATTGGACCTAGTACTCATCAGTATGGGAGAGGGTTTGCACTCTTAAAAGCATAAAGCAGCAATCTGCTACGCTAACTGTGAATGACATCACCTACACAGAGACTAAAGATATAGCAAACCTACTGGCCAATAACTTTAGCTCTAACTTTACCCCTCTTGCCCCTCCGTATGTCCATCAAGATATACTAGAAACTGGCTTGCATTCAGCTATCGCACAAGACCAAGTCCTAAAAGTGCTATCAAAAGCAAAATTACTACATTGATGGGTCCTGACAATATCTCTAGATGAATCTTAAATACCATGAAGCATGATTTAGCCACATCCTAATACTCTTCAATCGCTGTCTCTATTCAGGTTTTGTACCAAGTGAATGGAGAACAGCTAGTCATTATTCTGCATAAGGAAGGACCTTCCACAGACCCAGACAGTTAAAGACCCATTAAGTCTGACCAGCTTCACATGAAAAGCCGTAGAAAGACTTATCATGGAATCAATCAATCAGGACATAGGGAACCTCCACACATTGGGCCCATCTCAGTCTGGGTTCATCAAGGGTGGGTCATGCTTGCTCAATTTGGTGTATTTTTTTTTAAAAGGTCACCGATGAAATGGATGAAAGCAAAATGTTACCACCACATACCTTGACCTAGCCAAAGCTTTTGACAATTCCATACTCAGGCATAGTAGAAAAGCTAAATAAACTGGAAATAAACCCCTGTGCTACCCACTGTATTGCCAACTGGCTCACAGATAGGATGCAAATAATCAAAATAAGGAAGTTACCTCCACAAAGATATCAGTCACCAGTGGAGCCCTCAGTGTTCTGTGCTGGGAGGTCTCCTGTTTGGCATCTACTTTTCTAAAGTAAAAGCCAAAACCAAAGGGCTTTAGCTGACTAAGTCTGCAGATGACTGCAAGCTAGGAGCAGTCATTGAATCCCTAAATGACTCTGCCATCCTGCAAGAAAGGTTTGTCCCAATTATCGGGCTTCAAAATCAGAGACAAAGTAAATGCCAAAAAATGCATTATTGTATCCTTTGGGAAGTCATCTACCCCATGGATGTAACACACAAACTACATTGCCCTTAAACATTGACCAAGTTGTTTGGGATTTGGGAACATATGTGGACAATGACCTAAATTTTGAAAAACATGTGTCCACTATTGCAAGAAAGTCCTCCTATACTGGACAGCCTATAAACAAGGGATTGTATCTAGATCTATGGATGTCACTTTCCTCCTTTGCTCAGCCCTCATTAGGCCAATCATTGAATATAATGACCCTCTGGCATGTATCTGTCAAGACAGATGCCACAATTGAACACAGAGATACCTTACTAAAAGGATAAAAGTCCTAATCAGCATGTCCCACATGGACTGACTCAAAGCCCCATCACTATACTCTGTATCCTACATGCTAAGAGTTGACCTGTGTCTGGCATACAAGGCATCCTCTGCCCCATTACTGTTGGATTTACTGCACATCAGCAAGTCAAATGGCATCAGAAATACTCTAAGGATCCAAACCTCTTCTACAACATTGAGAGAACAGTTTGGAGGGATAGGTGTATCTCACAGAGGATATCACTGCTGTAGAACTGACTTCCCATCCACATAAAATAAAGTTCATCCCTGTCCATATTCAAAAGCAACTTAGTTCAAGTAATTAAAAACAGAAAATTTAACCCAGGACTGTTCCCTGTAATATTAAATGGACATGGGCAGCTTTCTTCCATGTGTGGGCCCCCTCAAATTATCTATGGTATGACCCCAATTATTCTCATTAGGGCTAATATATAATCGACCATGGGATGGGCAAGGCCAATCTATAACCAAATGGCATAGGTTAGAGTACAAAAGAGACAAACTGGCAACGGTTAAAAATGACCTGCTAGGGCAACTTACCTATGAACCTGTAAAAAAAGTCATTACCAAAAATCAGATAGAGAAACCCTCAATGACAATGTACACTAATTAAACCAAACAAGGTCAATCATGAGATCAGGATCCAAAAACTTAAATGTAAGTTAACATGCAGCAGTGTGCTGAACTGGAGGTAAATGGTAACACCATCATTGAGCAGATGGACATAGTAAATCTGCTGGCTGGCAAATTCAGCTCTACCCTCACACTCACCACTGTGAAATCCCTACTAGTATAACTCCCAAATTATTAGCAGTGACCAGGTCATGTGCTGCTGGCTTTGGCAAAAGACAAAGCCTCAATGAGCCCCAACAATAGCCTGCACTGCTTTCTAAACAGCTTGAAATATGGCTCATCAGGACCACTTGAGTCAACTACAACCTCAAAACAGGCTATGTACCATGTGAATGAAGGACTGCAATGGTTATCCTTCTTCACAAGGGTGGACCATCAACTGAACCTGGAAACTACAGATCCATTAGTCTAACTAGTCTAATATGCAAAGCCATGGAATGAATCATGGAAATGATCAAAGACACTGGCAACCTACAGATACTGGACTCAGCCTAATTTGATATAGTCAAGGAAGATCATAACTATTTAATCTGGTAGATTTCTTTGAGAGGGTCACAAAAGCTATGAATGAGGGAAAAATGGTGCATACCACCTACCTAGACGTGGCTAAGGCTTTTGATACAATACCTCACTACGGTATTGTTGGGCAAACTCACTGAACTAGGCATAACTGCCATCATAATTCATTGGATTTCCAGCTGGCAGACAGATGGGTCCCAAGAAGTCAGGATTGGTGAGACCACCTCCACCAAGAGAATGGTCACTAGTGGAGTACCTCAGACCTCTGTGCTGGGTCCACTCCTGCTTGACATCTATATCTCAGAGATAAAGGCCAATAATGAGGGCCTCTGGTCACCAAGTTTACAGAGGACAGCAATGTGCAAGGGATCATAGCTTCCCCCACAAAAAATGATAGATACCAAAGCCTTGGAGTAAAACTCAATGCCAACAAGTGCATTATAATGTTTTTTGGGAAAATGTCCACCCTGGTTAATTACTCCATCAATAAGACACCCTTAACAGTTGACCTGGTAGTTATGGAACATACATAGGCAGTAATCTGGCCTTTGACAAACATGAAGTCAAGGTAGCAAGAAAATCATGCTTACTCTACGTACTTATAAGTGAGAGAATGGCATCCAGGCTCAAGGAAGTTATAGTACCACTTTACTCGTTCCCTATCAGACCCATCATGGAGTACAATGCCATTTTTGGCACATATCTGACCAGGCTTATGCAACCATTGGAATGCCCATGAAGGCTCCTCACCAAGATAATCCAGTGTATTAACACATTGCCCTATACAGATCATCTTAAAGCCCTCTCTCTGTATTCAGTCTCCTACAGGTTACTGGGAGGTAATCTATACCCACCATACAAGACATTAGATCCAGCACTGACGGACCTTTTGCGCATCTGCAAAACGAACAGCACTTGAAACATTAGATCCAAGGATTTAAACTTTTATCTGCAACATAAACAAGACATGCTGGCAAGACAGATATACATCTTAAAGAATCCACATGTTCTGGAATAGGCTCTGCATCTATGTAAAGCGGAGTCCATCCCTAACCCTATTCAAATGTAACGTTGGCCAATGGATAGGAAATCGAAAATTCACCACACTCTGACCCTCATATGCCTCTGATAGAGATGGTAAGTATTCCCCAAGTAATATTCCCTGCCACCAAAAACCTTTTACCAAATTTGTAAACAACATATCCCCTCCAAATTGACATCCATGTTACACGGGAACAGAAATGGGTTGAGTTGCGCAGCCCGGCTTATAAAAGCCCTGGTAGTCATTAGACTAGTGCATACCTATGAACCTTTGAGAATATTTTACAAAGTACTCTGTTACAGGCTTGAGGGATGAAGTGTTAGTTTCTTCTAAGTTTTAAAGGTTTATCATACTTGCCTCTATTATGCCAAGCTACATACCTAAAGAAGCTAATGTTTGTTTTTTTGTTGTCTGATAATCAACCCTCTTCGCTTTAATGATTCCTACATCTTGTGCTGTTAGCAACAGATGGCCTGATATCATCCTTTTCCTGTTTTTATATGTTCATAGGATGATACCAGCCTATTGGTCCAGAGGCCCTTATAAGCTTAGGCAAGAATTTGGTCTATGTCTCATTATGCTTAGGAGGCTTCCTAGCTGAATCTAATTTTTTAACAGATAAGGTTTATATAGTATATTCTCTTTTTATTCATAAAGAATGATCCACAACTCCCTTACCTTTAAACAGTGGAATTATTTTTTTTCAGTCCTGGTTCAGAAACTCCTAACATATAGGTGTACAATCAACTCTATAATAATAGAAAGGAAAAAAAAACAAAACAAATAAAAACAAGAAAGGCAAAGAAACTCCAACACGTACAACAGCCAATAGAGGTAGTGCTTTCATTTAATATAAGAGGTTTATATTATCCTTATTTTATTAAGTCTATAACAATTCCCAGAGTATTACATTAGTTGTTTTCCTAAATCCTACTCCAAACCTCCATATTGGATACTGTTAATCTCCCAGCAGCCAGGATCACATTTAAATGTTATCAGTTCATCTATGCATCGCCAGGACCACATTTAAAATGGTTTTAGTTCATCTACAATTCACCAGGACCACATTTAAAATGTTATCAGCTCATCTACGGGTCTTTACTTGCTTAGTTGGTGCCACGGGTAATGAGGTCAATAGCATCATGCAGTCTGACCTTTTCTGGTCACGTTTGTTTAGCCGATTAATAGTGGGCAATCTCAAGTGTCGTCCTTGCACAGTATTAGGCCATTCTGCACATTTTTGTCAGTTCCTTGGCAAAGCTTTTCACCTGCTGATTGGACTGCATAGGGGCTCTGTAAAAATGTATTCCATTTAAGTCTGACTCTGTGCTCTGTATGGCCACTAGTATAATTTCTGCTCCATCACGGTTATAGTTCTTGTGGGAAGTTAATGTTATCTTTCACATAAATTTCAATTGTTCAAAACAAGTGTGATTTTCATATCATTTTGTTGTCTTACATCAACACTGTTTTCCACATCCTGTATTACTTTTGCTCTCTGTAACTCGATTTGATTCAGACATAGCTTTTCAACAATATTACTTCCTATAACTCTTCCTTCTTTTCCTCAGCTTTGTGTTACTAGATGCCTGTGTACCATCCATTTCTTTCTTTTCGATCTTACAGCTCATCCATTTCAGTTACTTGCCTTTTATTCTTTCTTATTGTAATACTTTGTAAAACGGAGTATTTTCAAAAAAGCTCCTAGTCTGCTCTGTTTCAGCTTGTTTTGGTACATCTGCACAATGGGTATGTATTTCTACATCACCTACATTGATAGTACAGTTGTGTAAGAACTTAGCAGAAGAGTAAAATTTCCTACTAATCATTGTTGCATTATTCCAAACTACTGGGTTATCAACAAATAACTTGGATGTCCAACTGGGATACTAAAGCCAAAACCTTCCTTAGAGACATATGTCCTATGTATGACCCAAGCACCATGGGCATTAGGGTACCTAAGCAGACATATGAACATTAAATCCTTACACTATCTCAAAGCTAAGAGACCTGCAGACACCTGAGGAAAGTTAACAAGACAGGCAAAGGTCAGCTAAGAGAAGAGAAGGCACAGAAATGCTCCTCCCCTCAGTCCATGACAAAACAGAGGACAACATCTAGGCAGGAACAAGGAACAGGGATAGTGGGGTGGAACTGGGATAGTAGGGTGGGAAAGAATACAAAAAAGTGATCATTAGGACATCTATTGTTACAGTAAGTTTTTATACAGCTGTACTATATCCTTCATTAGGTCACTGTTACAGTATTCCAAACCGTTAGTGATTCCCAGCACTTAAGGAGTAGTAAGGGTGGATGGAGCGGGCAATTAGTCCAAAGAGAACAGACATGGCAAATGAGGCTCTAGATGTAGAGAAGACATCAACCCTCTAGTGTTTAGCAAAATATGTTCAGAAGACCACATTGCTCCTTCTAGAATAGCTCTGGAATCAATTCCTATGTAAAAGACTCCAGAGGAGATAAATGCATTAGAGAAATGTGTTTACTCTGGAAAAGGTAAAGCTTTACTATGGTAGCTGTATAAAAATGAAATGGATTTAGAAATCCAATGAGCAACAGTTTGTTTAGAGATTGGGTTTCACAATTTGGCTTCTTGCAAAGAAAAAGAAAGAAAAAAAAACACAGCTGGTCAGTTTTTTGAATGTCCTTGGTGTTATCCAAGACAGAGCTGTCTGCACAACCAGCCAATGAAAGATTCACTTATCCTTGTACTGAGGGTTAGAGATGGTGGGAAGATTAATGTCCTGGTTGGGAGACAGCTCAATGATCTTCTTAGGCATAAATGAAGGACTGGCTCTCAGAGAAAGCTTGGCTTAAAGCTCAAACTCTTCTAGAGGAACCAAGGGCCAATAGAAGAATATTTTTCTATGTACAAAATTGTAGAGAAGTGGAAGCTGCTGGTTCAAACAGTAGCAAACTAAATTCTTCCAGAACAAAATGAAGGTCCCAAAAAGGCAGAATAGCTTTCCTAGGTGGGTTAAAATGAAGGACACCCCTGAGAAACTGCTTTAAGTCAAACCTAGAAAGCAATGAGGGGGTCTAGAGGTAGGCATGCAGAAAGAGCCAATAAGTGTGCCTTAATGCAGAAGTAGGCTGTATGATTTACACAAATAAGAGAATATAGTTGGAACCCAATTTTGAGTAGGGTCCAGTTTGTTAATAAAATACCAGGCAGAAAATATATTCCATTCATATATACAATACTTTCTAGTGGCAGGTTTCTTTACATCCTGAAGAACCTGTACACATCTCAGAAAACTGGTGTCTGAAAGGAGTCAGAATCTTATCATCCATAAACCGTCAAGCTATGAGAAAAGAGGTTGGGATGAAGAAGTCAGCTGTTGTGTTGCACAAGCAAGTTAACTCTGTAGGGAAACTTGTAATGATGATCACTGACTAGGTGATAGAGAAGGGGGAACCAGTAATGACTGGGCCAAAAGGGAGTCCAACTAGATTGGTAGCTTGTCTTCCAGGATCTTTAACAAGACCTTGGGGAGTAGAGGCATGGAGAGGGGAAGGCAAAGAAAACTCACTTTGCAAGGAAAGGACATGGCATCCTTCCCCCTGGTCTGTGGGTAAGCAGTCCTGAAGCAACCTGTTGAGAATGGAGGCAAATAGTTCTGAGCAATACTCCATTTGTGGACTATTTCTAAGACCACCTATGTTCGGGATCCATTCATGGGGGTATTCCCTGGAAATGCTTAGAAAATCTGTCAGGACCAGGATATTGGCCTGGGAGGAAATGTAAACTGCTTGGAAGGGCAAGTTTGATTTTATGGCCTGTTCTAAAGGTAAGATAGCCCATCTGCATAGCTAAAAGATTTGGTTCCCCCAATTATTTATATGACATGACTGTAGTGATGTCAGTGAAGATTCTGAAGGGGTCTGAAGACCACATGAGAGAGAAGATTTGTAGGGCCTGAATCAGAGCCCACAGTTCCTTCACACTGATATTTTTGTCCTTTGATTTGGTGACTATTGAGTCTGGACTCCTAGGGAACCTGTTTATGCCCCCCTAGGCACCTATAAGCAGGTCTTGTGAAGGTACGATCAGCCTGAAAGGAAGGTGTGGGTTTAGTTCACCTGTGATATCCACCAATGAAATTCTTTCTTCAGAAAGGGAACAAGTAGATTCAAAGTGTCTAGAGTATAACAATGCTGAGACCAGATGCATTTTGGGTACCACTGTGTATTCTGCATATGAAGGCTTGCAAAAGGAATCTTTCTTTTTTTAATTTCTCCAGATTGTTTGGGTTTCTAATAACATGACAGGAATGGACTACATTCCTAAGTCAAAGTACGATTAAAGTTCATGAAATTAGTATCATTTCAATCTTTGATGTCAGCCAGGAGTGCTCTTCGCAGCACCCATAATGTGCCCAGCAAGGACTCCTCCTGCAATTCGTATTGAGTTGCATGTATTGGTATAGAGTTGCATGTATTGGTAACGTATCTAAATATGATTGTAGATTCTTTTTTATAAGACCCATTGCTCCTACTACTATTGGGACTGTCTGGGTATCTTTCTTTAATATTGCTCTTGTTTCTGACTGCAAATCCTGATATTTTATGACTTTGTCTCTCTCTGTACACAAGACACTGTAGCAATGATTGATGCTACTTTTGTCTTCTTCTCATGGACCGCTATATGCTGTTTTCTAGCATCTATCTTTTGAACTGTTGGTAATGGATGATCCCATGTAACGTAAACTTCATTTTCTATGATGCTTTGTGGCTCATGTTTCTAGTGTTTTTCAGCCACTTCAGTGTCATAATGTTTTGTACAGTCCCCAGTACAGAAACAATTGTGCCTTTCAGCATACAGTCCTTCTGCCATTGGTATGCCACAACCAGCAACAAGGTGTAAGACTGTTTCCAGTGTGGTTCTACAAAACCATCATTTATCCATTTCTTCCACATCTTCAATGGACTTTGTAAACCAATGTGTATGCAGTCCACTAACAACAGCCTCCAATGTTAACCTTTCATCTCTTGGTTTGAATTCCCCAATCCTTAACTATTCCTGCATTCGTTCTTGATCAACATGAGGTTCTTCCAGAAGTTTTTTTGGGTATGGGCACTGCCATGAGCCCCCTGGGCTTCAAGAATTTCCCTTGCAGGGTAGGACTGAAGGGGTAAGCATGGATTAGAAGTAGCTGGAGATGGCCTGGACCTTTTCTTGTTGAAGGAAGACCAACATGAGGCACATGTCCAGCTAGTAGTTCAGAAAGACCAGGTCTTGAGTAGGACACAATGTGGACTAAGTTTATCATGAAAACCAGACTCTGCAGGATGGAGTACTGTAGTCTAAATGCTGTAAAACAATCTCCTGAGAAGATGCCTGCATTAACATGCTGTTGAGATATGGAAACATTTGAATTCCATGTGTTCTGCAAAAGACAATAGCTGCTGCTAGGCACATTGTGAAAACCCTGGGGACTGGAGACGACCCAAAAAGTAACTGAAAGTGTGTCAAACAAGCTAAAGTCTCCTGTAAAGGGGATGAATGGGGATGTTGAAATAAACATCCTTCAAGCTGAAAGATATCAGGAAGGCCTAAGGAAGAATGTAAGGGAGAAGACTCTGCAGAGACAGCATTATGAACAGGGGTACTATCAGAAAGGTGTTGATATAGGACAAAAACAAGAATGGGTCTCTATTCTCCTTTTCTGGGCACCAGGAAAAAAGTCTGGAGTAAAAACATTTCCTATATACTGTTGTGGTACAGGTTCTATTTTACTTTGGAGGAAGTAGTGGGATACCTTTGAATTGTGGAATTTCCTTCCAAGCCATAAAATAACCTTGTTGGATGATGAAAAGAGCCAATTTGTCTGAGGTTATGAGTTTCCAAGCAGAAAAGGATGAAGACAGTCTTTCTGATAGCAGAGGAGATGGAAAAAGGTGAAGTGGAGAAGGGAAATTACAATTAGATTTATTTGCCTGGAAAAGAAGGCTTCCCAGACTTGGAGTCTCTAGAATATTTGTCCTGAAATCTCTAGCAATTTTCGTCCCTGCAAGAGAAGGAATTGTGCTTAGCCAGGTAATTTCTTTGATACCTTGGGAAAGAAGCAAGAAAGACTTGTTTGAAATCTTGCATAATTTTACATTGTTCTTGCAAAGAAGTTGGCCACCTCAAAGCCAAATAATAGATCACTATTAAAAGGGGAATCCAATAATTTAGGTTTTGTATCCTCAGGTAATGACTTGAACAAAGCCATATGTATCTTTTTTATGACACATACAGCTTCCACTGCATCTTAACTGCACTTAATGCTATGTCTTGCTACCAGAATAGCCGAGTCAGCATGGCAGCAGCCTACTGTTTAATGTCTTAGACCTCCAGAGAAGTCAAAAGTTTTATTCAAATCAGTCAGTAAAGAAAAATATCACAGCTCTGAAGGCCAGGGTGGAAGAAGTGCACAACCTCTTTCCAGATCTGTCCACTACAATCTTTGTCTAAAGGTAGGGCATTAGAAGCAGGTAAAAGATGGTCTGTCTGTGGAAACTGAAAATTCAGTGGGTTCTGCCAAGGGATTTTTATATAAGAATTTTAGGCCTTCAGACACTTTATAGAACCTTGCAGGTCTTTTACACACTGCAAGGTGAGTGTCAGGTGCAGTAGATGTGGGTGCAAATCCAAAAAAGCCTCCAAAACTGGATGGACAGATGCAGGTGTAGGTATAGTGGTGCCAACCTCTAGTAGATTGTAATACCTTCACTGTACATCAGATATTGGTCTGTATTCACACTCAAAATGCTACATCATCTTAGTTATGGTCCCCCCCAAACAAGATTGCCTCTAGAGGTGAATCAGGGGGATAAAGTATCTTCCTGGGGAGTGAATCTGGGATGCGTAGGCCTAGAATTGTTCATCTGAATCTGACTCTGTCTCATCTTACTCAGTAAACTCAAGTTGTTTTTCTCTGAGAGGTAGAGGGCATAGAAGCATGGGGAAAGAAAGGAAGTCTAGGTTCCCCCCTCTCCACTGCATCAGTAAAGTTAGCTGCATCTGAAACATGACAATCACTCACCATACTGGCCTCTTGTCTGGTTGAGTTTGCAGGAGCCTGAAGAGTTGTACATACCGTAGGATCTTGGGTAGCCACAGTGGGTACATCCAAGTTGGACTAGGCAGATGATGGTTCAAGCTTAGGCTGTTTGAATATTTTTTGAATGAACAGGATATTGAGTGTTGAAGGATCCACCATTTTAGATTGGACAAGACATTTAAGGTGCTGGGTTTCTAGATCAATATTAAGAGAGGAAAGATGCATACATAGGATGTTTGGTACAAACGACTGAAACATTGCAGGTTTTTTAGTTGCGTTCAGCTTTAAGGCAAAAAAGACACTGGGAGTGGACATCTTTATATGAAATCTGCCTACCACAAATCCCATTTCCCATCTTAGCTGGCATTTAATACTTTAAGTCACAATAAAAAGAAAAAGGAAGGAAGGTTATCAAATGGGGCACTTATCTGAGCAAGTTAAAGCATGAATGATACCAATGACCACCTGCAGGTGTTAGACCTGCATTTGGACAGCCAGTGAAATATTCTGATGATTTCTTGCTCATATGTCCCCTTATGCCCACAGTCTTAGGTCATTCATCAGATGTAGGACTCTACAAAAGATTTTGGCTTTGTATCTCAGTCGGACATCCAGGTTGTTTGGCGAGATAAACCAACAGTTTGGAAAACTGCAGCAGTGATCTAAGGATGGACATCTTATCAGTTCACCTCGACTCTGCTTTGGACCACCACTGAAATGTGGAGGGGAGAGATGGGAATCTGACTGAAACAAGGAGGGGAGAGATGGGAATCTGACTGAAACAAGGAGGGGAGAGATGGGAATCTGACTGAAACGAGGAGGGGAGAGATGGGAATCTGACTGAAACAAGGAGGGGAGAGATGGGAATCTGACTGAAACAAGGAGGGGGAGAGATGGGAATTTGACGGAGGGAGAGATGGGAATCTGAGGGGAGAGATGGGAATCTGACTGAAACGAGGAGGGGAGAGATGGGAATCTGACTGAAACAAGGAGGGGAGAGATGGGAATCTGACTGAAACAAGGAGGGGAGAGATGGGAATACGACTGAAAGCGAGGAGGGAGATGTAGATCCCGGCTGAAACAAGGAGGAGATGGGAATCTGACGCTGAAGCGAGGGAGAGATGATGGGAATCTGACTGAAGCAGGAGGGAGATGGGAATCTGACGCTGAAACAAGGAGGGAGATGGGAATGACAGTGGGGAGGGAGAGATGGATGACTGACTGAAAGCGAGGGAGGGAGAGATCTAATCTGACTGGCTTGGGAGGGAGAGATGGGGAATCTGGCTGGAAACAAGAGGGATGAGATCATGAATCTGACTACAAACAAGGAGAGATGGGAATCTGATTTATCTGGATTTCAGGCAAGGCTTTTGAAATTGCATCATGGGAAGCTGACAGGAAAAGTATGGGGTGTGAAGTGAAGGGGAAAATGGCAAGTTGATCAGAAGGGTTACTTTTTAGATGGAAACTGTCAAGATAAAATTGAGTATTGGTGGATTGTTGCAGATTAGTGCTAGGGCCAGTTTAAATTAGCATTGCAGCAAGACTAGCTCAATCACCAGTGATGCAACGGATGATTGTGTAGTCACAGCTGTCAGTGTGACGGTTATCCATTGAGCCTGCTGCATCTAGCATTGTGATCAGATAGTTATGGGCTTAGAGAATGATAATGTATGTAATGTTATGCATGCTGATGGAGCGCAAAAACACAGTCTTGGTAATAGGACCTTAAGCAGTATGGAAGAGGAGAAGGACATGAGGTAATTAAGTAAAGCTGGTATGTCATATTGTGCAAATGCAATAACAAAGATGAACATGCAGGAAAATGTTGGGGTGCATAACAAAGAACTGATTTCACAGACACTGACATCATTGGGGTGTATAACAAAGAACTGATTTCACAGACACGGACATTTTCTTCTAGAGGGCAAAGTAGTAAGAATGTGTCTGTGTATACAGCTTTGGAGGTCATTTAGATATACTGAAGCTGGGTTTACACAACAAAGTTAGCAAAAAGGTAAAGGGAGCAACCGGGCAAGGGACTGGGTGTGAGCAGGGACTCAGTGATAGTGGTGCAAACAAGATAAAAGAAAGAGGTCAGCCTCTTTAGAAACAAGAGACAGCAGAAGTTGATAATCAGAGACTGGGTAGAAGGGGACATGAGTGACATTTGACAGGCATATCTCAATTTAGACACAAGAAACACTGTTTTACTAAAAGGATGGACTATGTGGGGCACTACTGTTTAAGCCATCAAAAGGATTCAATCTGCTTATGACAAAACATGAAAAGTGGAGGACAAAGTTTTACGGGTATTCTACATGAGGCTAGCTACACCACTTAGACATGTCTTAACAGATGCTGTAACTTCATCTGATATCTTTGTAATACTTGTTTGTTCATATGCATGATGTAGGTGTTAAACATGGAGACAATATGTTTTTCAAACTCGCCTCTTCAGCTGACAAACATTTTTAGTAGTAGTAGTATGCACAGAAAGACATACACAAGCCAGCAGGGAGATGACAAGAAAATCAATGAGATTAACCAAAGTGAAGTTAATGAATGTTTGGTGGGTTACATTGTAAATGTCAGTAGGAGATCAAATACCTGCAGGCAAACTGTCCTGCATTTAAACCACAGTGAAAAATGACTTTTCAGGTTCTACATGTTTGATGTACGAAGGCCTCTACTAGGCAAACATGTCCTGTGTGGTTGTGCTACATAAATTACATAATACAAATTTAAAAAAAGCTAGGGTTAGTCGATTCGTTTGGTTATTCACAGTTATGTATTACCCTGAATGTAACCAAGTATAATGCAGCTTACAAGCTAAATGGATAAGCACTATTAATAATCTGCTCATCCAAGTTCATAACAGTTTGTCATGTAACATACAGATTGTAATATTAAATAACTCAGTTGTGAAATGCCAAATATAGGCATTAAGTTGTGGGATCTGGTGGTTAATGCACAGCGACTGTTAACAGATTTTTTTATCAGGAAGTCAAGGGTTTTAACAACATTAACAACCATCAAATAATTAAGTAAAGAATACTTGAACAGTTGCAGTCTATATAAGTGAAAACAAAAGAATAAACTTGACCTAACTAGGTATTTTAAGCAAACTCTTCTTTTATTACTTAATACTTTACAGTTTCTGACCTACAACTTCTCTGGAGCATAGACATGCACTTGCAACATATATTCAATACAAATAATTTTCTGAGTGATAATCTTTTAATGTAATTCAGAGCAT
>NC_056739.1:65262468-65294327 GCF_019279795.1 Protopterus annectens | reverse complement strand
GATGCCCTCCCAGTGCATGCGTTTCAAAGATGTCCTCCCAGTGCATGCGTTTCAAAGATGTCCTCCCAGTGCATGCGTTTCAAAGATGCCCTCCCAGTGCATGTGTACCCTTAAACACACACACATTAATAAGGGCTAATGCCACTGGCTTTGTTATTAATAAGGGCTAATACCACTGGCTTTGTTATTAATAAGGGCTAATGCCACTGGCTTTGTTGTAGCCAAGCCCACATCCCCCAATCTTCTGCCTTCCACTACCTACAGGTTTTGACTTATTAGAGGCAGAACAGGAGACATGGACCAGGCTCTTCCTCCCAGGGCAAGCACTTCAGTGCTGCCTTCTTACTGTGCTCCTAGCTTCTACAGCATCCAACAAGTCAGTGCTGCCTTCTCACTGTGCCCCCAGCTTCTACAGTACCCAAACAGCTGCACAAATTCTCATCATCAGGTTCAGAGTCAGCACTTTATCCTCTACACCATTGCTTTCAAATTCTGCTGTAGGAGGCAGTCAGAGGCATGCTGCCAAGTTTTCCCCTACGCACTGCCTTCTGATTATTTCCTGCAGTAGGTCTGTGCATATATGTGTATGAGCACCACATCAGAAATCTCATCTGCAGTAGTTACAACCATCCAGGGAAGCATTTTAAAGTCAGACTGCTGCCTTGTGTCCTGATGTCACATCTCAGCCCTTTGTGTCCTGATGTCACATCTCAGCCCTCTGTGTCCTGATGTCACTATTATCCAGCACTACAAAGGAAGACAGGTTTTGGTTCACAGTGGCTATAAAAGTTAAAATGAGAGGTTCTGACTAAAGCTTTTGCTATGTGGTGGATGGAAACTGTGCACGTTGCAGAACACAAATAGAAATGTGAATGTATGTGTGATGAACAAAGGGAGCTGAAAATACATATATTGTACTGGTACAATATATATATATTTTTCAGTTAAAATAAATAAAGCACAATAGAAACAAATTCCATAAATATACGGTGCATGTATCTTGCAGATAAAGTAATGTTAATCACTAAGAGATATATTGAACTCTGGCATGTTTCTAAGTCAAGAATTGCATAGAACTATGACAATTGCTTTTGATCTGTGGTGGCAGGCTGGCCTAGCTGTGGATATAATGTGACAGCATGTTTAAAAGTCCTTCTAAGGTCTGAGAGAGTTGCAAGTTTGCTGTTTGGGACAGATAGAAACAGAGCAGTATTACTTAAAAAAAGCAATGTTAAACCCTAGAGTAGGCAAAATGGATAAGTGTTTGGTGAAAAAACAAACCATCCCTATTCCCTTCCCTGGATGCAGTG
Organism: Protopterus annectens; assembly: GCF_019279795.1. Lineage (NCBI taxonomy): Eukaryota > Metazoa > Chordata > Ceratodontiformes > Protopteridae > Protopterus > Protopterus annectens. The sequence continues at coordinate 65,293,017 of NC_056739.1, read as the reverse complement.
AAAAAGAACCTGAAGCAAGGCAAGCTGCACAAGCTATAAATGGGCAGAAGTAATGTAAAACAGCAATACAATAAAATAAAATGACATACAAGCAAAAGGAGTGAACCTTGTATTATATATCAGTTCATTCAAAATAGTTTTACAGATTTTTATCCGATTAATTTTTTATAACAAATGCCAACAGAATGCTCTTCAAATTGGGTGACAATAACAGGCTTGATGCTTAGATCATCAAGTTGAGCTATATGAATCCTGCATGTTGACAGAATGTCAAACACCTGTATTACTGACTGTCCATACTTGCCCCCCCCTTCCTGACCCATGTTAGCACTTGCTCCTGAGTCCAGTACAGAATTTCAGTGGTGTCATTATCATGCATGTTTGTATTCAGCAAGCCAACTTTCAAGGAAAGGTTGCAGTGATTCATAGACAACCTTCTGAGAATCGAGATTTTAATAGAAATCCTCTATCTTTATCCTTCAAATTACTTGCATGTGGTTTTGAATGCATCACTAGCTTCCTGCGCTTTATAATGTCTCTCACTATTCAATCTACCGCTACATTAAGGGACATTCCAGTGTTGTTTTTTTTTTTAAGTTTGGCTATAAGGTCTCGATCAGTAAATTAAGGCAGGTGGTGATTTAAAAGCCCAATGACCGCTGTGTGTTACGTTTAATCAGTTGTACATCATCACAGTGGTCTTACTCAGGTAAACATTACTTTCTGAAAAGCAAAAGCAACTTTTTTCTAGCTTTCAGTGTCAGAAGAAATGTCTATGGTAGTATTAGGAGCCAAAAGAGGACTTCGACTACAATGTCTCTGACTGCAATGTACTATAAATTTTCCATTATTTTTATATTACAATTGGCATTGGCAGTCAGCCAAATGTGTTAGTATGTATATTGGCGAGACAACACTTTCAGAACAGTTATAAGCAAAACTCACTTATTCTTGGATTTATACATGCAAGACAAATCATTGCATGAGCAGGAATAAAATCCTCCAGTATTCTTTGCCTGCTGGATGCGGACAAGGGGACAAAAAATCATCTAATGAATTCAAACTGGTAGCAATAGCAAATTGTGGAAAGCACTAAACAATAAATGACAAAACTGGAGTGAACTTTGCTACATCACTCAAAACAGAAAACCACGCAGATGAAAACTAAAATTCCTGAATAGCACCTGCTCATAATGTGCAGATTCAGTTGGAGAGAGAAATTATAAAGTACAAGAACCTGGTGACAGATTCAAGATGAGCGATAAGTGATTTAAGGCATATTCTGTCAGCAGCCAAAGATGGACAATGTGTTGCAAAACTGAATAATCACATGAAAATCAATGAGGGCATCTGAGAGATGCAGTAAAATTAATTTCAGTTGCTTATCTGTCATTTATCATAATCAGTGTTATGACTGATCAGCAGTTCAGATTCTCCAAGATGGACAATTCTACATCCCCAGTACCATTATGTCTTTCGTGCTGTGTCAAGTAAATGAAAAAAATACATATATTCTGATAGTAAAGATCCTTTGTTTTCCGGTAAAACAAATAGTGTTTTGTGTTGGACCAGAAGCACAATTTATGGTGGGTGCTGTAATAGTCACTGATCGGCACGGGAAGCCAGCTATTTAGTTTTTGCACCAAGTTCCAATGCCAAACACTCACGTGCAGTAACTAAAAGTCTACTTATGCCATGCTCTTATAAAGTACAAGTATGATAGGTAAAACAATTTACTACCACAGTCAAAACCCACAATCCTGAAATCTATCATCTTAAGACCAAAATGCTGAAATCCTGAAACCTATAATCTTGAGACCAAAATATTGAAAGACTAAAATAGTGAAGACCACAATGTCTTAAACTCTGGATTCTGAATCTTAATACCAGTGTGAACCCAGGAATGGGTCCTAGCATGGGTCCTGCAAGAAGAGAAGTCTGGGAATTCAATACTGTGGTCTTCAGTGGATTACTTTTTTCAATATTATGGCCACAGGATAATGGATTTCAAGACTAAGATAAACCTAGGTAAACTGTTGTTGAATATGTTCCATTGATTTTACAGTACAATCAGTTGTCATATTAACTGTAGAACAGTGTGTGTTTTGCAACTTTAAGAAGCATTTCAAGGACAGCACATGCATATAAACAGCAAACACGTGGTAGCTTCAGTGCCATTTTGAGGGTGCAGCCAGAGCATGAGCATGTATGACTGTGATAGCTAGGTTGTTTACATTTATCTAAGTTAAAGTTATTAAGCCTCAATCCTGATGTGTTGTACATAAAAGCTACTTGAAAAGAACCCATGATGTTTGTCTGTTTTATCCTGATCAGACAGGTGATAGGACTTCTTCTCAGAGCTACGAGGTGCAGAGTTAACAGGGAAGGTATACTAAGTGAACAGAGTACAAAAAAGGGCCAGAAACTATCTAAAGGTAATGAAAACTTGCACAAATAATTTATTTATTAAAAAGGAGCATTACAAGGGCACAGAATGCATTACTAAGAAAGTGAGAGGCACAAAAAGTTTATTAATTAAATTAAATGTTTGAAATTACGATATTAGATAAAACGATCAGAAATGCAGATAAGGGGTTTGGAATTACCTCAGAATTACAAAACTAGCATGTATAAATAAAACAAGCATGTTTAGAGTAAGACATGAAAAAAGATTAAATGAGCAAAACAAATATAATAAAGGGCAAAAGGGCACACTAAGCATAAATAAAGCAAGGTTAACTGCATGTTTTTTGGCAAATTACTGCGTTTGTCATAAGCTACTGTTTTGCATTGATTTTAGCTATTCAGGGTATAACTAGAGTTATTTAGCACATCTCAAAGTGTGTAAAATTGCTTACAGTGTGTGCTTATTACTGTGCATTTATTCCAAAGAGTTTATTGTGTACAAAGTGCAATTATTTCATAAAGTGCATTCAAAATGCAGCCATTTTGAAAAGTTTCTTGTGCTAGGTGTGTCTATTTGCAGAGTGCCGCCATTACAGAGTGTTTCTTCCAGAAAAGTTTCAGTGTATTGTGTACTGCTTATTTGCAAAGTGCAGTTGCTTCAAAATGTTTCTTACTCTGAGCTTCTTCTGCCCAGTTTATTTGTACAGTGCATGTTTCTTACACTGAAAAGGGTTGATTTCTTACCTTACAGTGATTTCAAGAGCATTCTTGTGCCTGGGAGACTTATTTCAAAAAGTTCAGTTATTCAGAGGCTTGTTGTGCTATTGGGCATAGTTATATACAAGTACTGGTATAAATTCCTGGCATATGTATACATGTGTGTGTTTGTGCATACTTGCAAAAGCCTTCACTGGTATGTGTTAGTATGGCAGAGGCATTTCACAGACCAGATCCACTTGTATTTAATCAGAATATTTCAGAGAATTGGAGAATATTTGAGCAGGAGTACGATATTTTTATACAAGCAGCTTAATTTGACAAAGATGCAGACACCAGGGTATTCGTTTTGTTAAACCTAGCTGGGTCAGAGGCCACTGAAAGAGAGTGTTCATTTGTATATGCACCAGCAGTATATGAAGGAGAAGGGGAAAACTGTCATATTGTTGCACAGGCTGAATCAAAAGAAGACCCAGAGTGTTTGAAATGCAAATTCAGGCAAATGTGCAACTTCCAGACAAATGTTACATGACAAAGGCATTTGTTTTACACAAGAGATCAAAAGCCAGTAGAAACTTTTGCAGCTTACATTACTGACCTGAGAAAGAAAGCTAAAATGTGTAGGTTTGGTGACTTAAAAAGATGAGTTAATAAAGGACAGGCTTGTGTGTGGATTAATAGTGTTGCAATGAGAAAGATTTTGCTTCATGACAGTGATTTAAATCTGAGCAAAGCTTTTGAGATTTGTTTGATCCATGAGGTTACAGAAAAGGGACACAAGAATGCTTGCAAGTGATAAGCTCATGGTTTCAGTAGGCTCCAGAGCAAATGTAGACAGCATGGAACACGTGGCTAGCAGGACCAGGCCTAAGCACATGGCAGCTGTAACCCCTGTGGGTGTGGCAGGTAAAACCCGTAGTTTTTCAGCAAGTTCTAAGACTAGTTCAGTGAAAAGGACATGCTCAGTGCAGTACAAGGGTGAGTCAGCAAAACCCAAATCAAGCTTTATTGTTAACTGTTGCAATTGTGGTGCCAATCATGAGTGCAAAAGAGAGGAGAGCTTAGCATTTGGTCAGCAATGCCACAAGTGTAAAAAATGGAACCATTTTCAAAAATTTTGCAAATCAAGTAAACTCACATAGTTATAAAGAAGGGTCACTTAAAAAAGCAAATTGATCATATACAGAGCTGCAACCCTACTTTCTATGTAGATGGTGAAAAGGTTACTGGAGTAGACACGTTGGCAATGAAGTGTTTTGTACTGTCCAGATCAATGGTTAATCCACTGAGGTCAAAGTAGACACCAATTCAAAGTGTAATGTTATGTCAGCAGAAACATTTGCTAAGGTGAGAGCTGGTGAGCAACTTAATGTGGCCTGATTTGTGAAACGTATTGCTTATGGAGGTGAGAAATTTCAAACCAAAGGCTCAGTATTATTTGGCTAGGAACTGCTACAGCCTACTATTATGTAGTCGAAAGACCTGTGTAGTCATTACCGAGTCTGAGAGACACTGAGAATGAATCTCCTTTCCTTTATCAAAGAAGTTCATCATACAAGCACGCGTCTAAATTCCAATTTTATTGAAGCTATTTTCTCAGGAGTATGCTGAAGTTTTCAATGACAAAATTAGGCAATCTTCAGTTGTGTATTTTATGAAGGTAGACCCAGAGGTCAGCCCAGTGGTCAGATCAGCAAAAAAAGTTCTGATAGCTATGCAGGATAAAGTTAAAGCTCAGTTGGATAAAATGGTACAACAAGGTGCAATTTGTCCAGTTACAGAAAAAACTGAATGGGTACAATCCATAGCAGCAGCCCACAAAAAAGGCTCAGATGAAATCAGAATATGCACTGACCTAAGAGAGTTGAACAAACCATTAAAGAGACCATATCATCCTATGCGTACAGTTAAGGAAGTCCCAGCCCTAATAATGAATGTCACTGTTTTTTCTGTCTTGGATGCAAACATTTTGGCAAGTGATGCTTGATTGCAAATCTTCACTACTATTTTCAGTACCCCATTTGGAAGATACAAATTCCTCAGGATTCCATTTGGAATAAATCCTGCAAGTGAAGTCTTTCAGAGTGCAATGGAGCAAATTTTTTTCAGGTTATCCTTGTGCCATAATATTACATGATTTATTGGTTGGATGCAATGGTGAAGTAGAGCATTCCAGAATCCTTAGGAAAGTTCTAGACAGAGCATGTGAAGTAAACTTGAAGCTCAGGATTCCATTTGGAATAAATTCTGCAAGTGAAGTCTTTCAGAGTGCAATGGAGCAAATTGTTTTCAGGTTATCCTTGTGCCATAATATTGCATGATTTATTGGTTGGATGCAATGGTGAAGTAGAGCATGCCAGAATCCTTAGGAAAGTTCTAGACAGAGCATGTGAAGTAAACTTGAAGCTCAATCCTCTGAAGTACAAATTCAGACCACCAGAACTTGCATATGTAGATCATTTATGTACTAGCAGTGGGTTGCAACCAGACCCTTCCAAGCAAGCAGCCATTATAGAGATGCCAGCACTTAATGTTCAAGGTCTACAATATTTTCTTGGTGTGCTCAACTATTTAGGCAAGTTTATACCAGACTACAGTGTGTTGACAGCACCTTAGAGAGAGCTAACATGCAAAAATGTTACATGGTCTTGGTTAGAACAGCAGCAGAGAGCATTTAAAGACCTTAAGCAGAAAACAGCCACCTCAACTACATTAAGATACTATGTCAATAATCCAGTAACTCTTTCCTGTGATGCTTCAAAATTTGGTCTTGGTGCAGTTGTTCTTCAAGAAGGCAGACCAGTAGCCTATGCATATAGAACTCTTACCCAAACTGAAATGCAATATGCACATAAAAGAGATGTGGTCCAAGTAATCACCAGCGCAGCTTCTATAATCCACAAAAGTCTTTTATTAGCACAATTATTGAGTGCTTTCATCTCAATAGAGAGAGACTTCATCAGGATAACAAAGAAGGCATAAAAAAGGCATTTTAAATACCATCATCAATTAAAATTCCACCAATGAAATGTTAAATGTAATTCAAAACGTTCACACATCAATTAATTAAAAAAGCCTGGATAAGTCACCACAAAGCAACTTTTTGCAGCATGTATTAAACGATGTAATGGTTCAATATACTTAACCAAACTTTTAAAAAAAACAGACATACCTTCTAGTTTGGTATACTTTATCTGCTTTTTCATGTAACATAGGAACAACAGAAATTGCATCATTGAAGCCTGGGGGGGACATTGCAGCTAACCTAAGCTGACATTCTCTTTCTTTTTTTTCTTTAAAATATTTTTCCAGTCTCCCCCACTGCCATCCAGTTTAATAATTTCCAGTATCCCAAATAAAACTTATCAAAGTTAGAACAAGTGTGAGAATGTTTATACAGTGCATTATTCTGCTTCCCATTATATCATTTACATGTTCATATATTCTACATCTTAAGGGACGTTCGGTCTTGCCTACATAAAAGTAAAAACATGTGGCACAAACACTTAAATAGACCACTTTACTAGTCTTACAATTATCCTTTGAAAGAAAAATAGTAACTGTTGCTAGCATGATTATTAGTTTAAATACAAAGCTGCAAGAATGATATGAAATATAAAGGGTTAATTTAGAAATAATACAAAATGCTGAAAAATAAGTAGTAGTAAGTGTGCTGGCATAGCTTATGAGATATTGGCATCCATGTGAAGGAGTATGTTACTGAGAAACAAAGTCTGTAAAAATAACTGTGCAGATGGCAGCTGGAAGGACATCAATGATGTAAAGAGATGTAACATCAAGTTTCAGATAGTGCTGGAACACCACGTTTCAGATAATGCAAGACTGAGTTTCCATGAATCATCAAACTACAAAGAACCAAGGACAAGGGAACAAAGGACGAAGAAAGAACTGTTATACATCAGTCTCTGAGAAAAAAATATTAGACCTTTTGGTATAAAAGTGAGTGTGTGTAAACAAGCTTTGAGTATTTGCCACAGAGAGCTGACAGCATCTGTGTTGTATGTTTGTAGATCCTAAAGGAGTATGCAACAGTAAAGCGTATTAACTGAAGCAGTATCTCTGTGTATTTATTGTACTCAGTACAATACAGTAATAAGACTAGTTGATTACAATAAATAATGTGGTATGCATGCATGTAAATGCAACAGCAAGAAACCAACAGAAGATGTACAATATTTCACAAATAAAACTTAGTTAAAAAAATGCTACACAAAACAGAACACAAGACAATTTCAGTTGTAACACAAATATAACAGCATGGTTAGCTGAACAAGGTCAGGCATACATAAAAGTAGAGAAAAAAAAAATCAAAGACCGACAAACATTTCAATAAACAGCTCTCTCTATATTAGATGCTGTACATTACCTCAAAAATGAAACCGTTCTGACAAGGAAATACATCGGTTCATAGGTAGGTACTAGGCTATTGGCCCTAGGGCCTATATAAGCCTAGCCAAAGGTACCCTGGCTTTCGCCACCCAAGAAAATTATCTTCCTGTGCCACTGTCGAGCAGAGCCACAGAAGTGATCCCCGGGGTGAATTTCCTATCTCCCATCCAATCATCAAGATTTTTCTTGAACAGTGCTAATGAGGCGCTTTGTTTGATATAGACATCATGCAAAAAATGCCACAGTCTGTAGACAATAACACAAAAATAAGAATAAACTCAACAGGGGAAAAAAGGTATCTGTATAAACAACACAGCAATACAAAAAAGGACCATGGGTTAAAATACTTACCATTTTGGGTTACAGGCCAATACTTCATACAGATCAAATGGCATAAATACCACCCACTTGTACTATGATAGGACAACAATACCAAAAACAAATATTGCACTTTAATATTACATTTCCAAGTTTTAAAGATACCAAATGCAGATTTAAAAGAGCTTGGTATAAAAATTAATAAAACAAGATATCACAAATTGTACATTTATAAACATAATAAAATTCTGCTATTTAGTAAGTCATTCCAAGTATCTTTGATAGACTGATTACAATTTAGTACTAATGTATCTAAACTTGTAAATTGAACAAAATGTTGTGTAAATGGACAATATTGCCTTCAAATTTCAAAATGTTTGTTAAAGTGGCACCACAGTTTGTATGTGTGGTTTATAAATAACCCAGGGTTAATAGTAAAAGACAAAAACAGAAGCATAATTGGTGGGACATATTCAGAGGATGGTCATCATCTGTGACCAAATTGGATAATACATCGAGTGTTAGTAGTTTTGGGGGTCATAATAATAATGACAGCTTGAAATTGTTTTATATGCTACAGGTTACAAAGAGTTGCAATAACTCAACAAGTTATGATTGTAAATATGAGCAAAGTGGTAAATACTGTAAATAGCAATGCTGATGAAACATATGCAGTCTTTTTTTTAATGCAAGTTTAGTCTTTCCTCCAAAAAAAATATATAAATAAATAAATAAATAAAATAAGGGAGATCTGAAAGAATAATAGTAACTGTTGCTAGCATGATTATTAGTTTAAATAAAAAGCTGCAAGAATGATATGAAATATAAAGGGTTAATTTAGAAATAGTATAAAATGATGAAAAATTAGTAGTAAGTGTGCTGGAATAGCTTAATTAGATATTGGCATCCATGTAAAGGAGTATGTTATTGAGAAACAAAGTCTGTAAAAAAAATGCTCAGATGGCAGCTGGAAGGACATCAATGATGTAAAGAGATGTAACATCAAGTTTTAGATAGTGCTGGAACATCACATTTTAGATAATGCAAGACTGAGTTTCCATGACTCATCAAACTACAAAAGAACCAAGGACAAGGGAACAAAGGAAAACTGTTATACAAAGAAAGAACTGTTATACATCAGGCTTTATGAAAGAAAATCGGATTTTTGGTATAAATGTATGTATAAACAAGCTTTGGGAATTTGACATAGATAGCGGACAGCATCTGTGTTGCATGTTTGTAGGTCTGAAAGGAGAATGTAACAGTAAAGCATATTTGTATTTATTGTACTCAGTACAATACAGTAATAAGACTAGTTGATTACAATAAATAGTTAAATACTGTAGTATGCAGGCATGTAAATGCAAGTAACAGCAAGAAACCAACAGAAGACGTCATATAATTCTTCACCCTTTTTAAAGTAAACTCTGCTATGCATTCTGTTGTTTGGGCTAATGATTTTTTCCTTAAAAATAGATGGGCATTGACTGCAAGCTCCACAAGGCCTTGTACTGGCATCTATTGTACTACAGTTCTCTATCCTATGTTCCAGGAGCTTCTTGAAGTTTGCTCCTGTACTATATACAAATTTTGGTTCTTTACCCACCTTGTCATAGACATCTTTATTTACCCGAAATATGTTCCAATTGGAACTCAAGGCATTCTTAATCTTTTTAGTAAGATGGTTATATTGTAACACACATGCTTTCTCATATAACACCTTGTTGGTGTCAATCTTACATTCAATATTAGATGGGGCCAAATCCACTCCCAACAGTGGTTTGTAAACCGTGCCTCATTTTTTATATATTTCATCTATTATTTCCATAACAAATTCTTTGGGGTATTCCCTCTCCTGGAACATAACACAAATTTTAGCTAGTTCACTTTTTACATCATCATCATAATCATGGATGTCATGCATGCTACCCTGATAGTTTGGTCCCTTCACAATACTACTTTGAGTTATAGAGTGGTTGCTTTGAAAATGTAAATACGAATTGCAGAACGTTTCCTTTCGAAAAATCCTTGATCTAAAACCACTATTGTCATGGAAGATATACATATCTATTAAATTGATACCTGAACCATCAAACTTGTATTTACATTTTAGAAATTCTGTTGTATTATTGAGATGTTGTACAAATTGTTTAACCTCATTACTAGGTCCATCCCACAAAATAAAAATATCCAGAAATCTAGTGTACATTCTAATTCTATGCCTAAAGGGGCATTGGAATAAATGGTCTCCCATCCCAACAGTACTAAAATTGCATACACGGGGGCACAAGCCACCCCCATTACTACCCCCTTAATTTGATGATAAAATTCACCCTCAAAATAAATATAACTATTTTCTAGGACTAGACTCAATTTCACATACAAGTATGATTTGGTCATGTGTAAGATCAGAAAAACTATTCAAGGCCTCCTCAAATAAAGCCATCCCATCTACTCTTGGAATAACAGTAAATAAATCTTTCACATCTACTGTTAGATAAATCAAATCTTCCTTCTATAATTCATTCTTTAAATGACCCAAAAAGTCCCATGAGTCTTTCATTAGATGTTTAGTTTTCTCCACCACACCTTGTTTTGTTTTTCTGATCTTGCACATGACTAAATCACACTATATGTGAAATGAGTCTAGTCCTAGAAAATAATTATATTTATTCTGAGGGCGAGTTTTATCAGCAAATTAAGGGGGTAGCAATGGGGGTGGCTTGTGCCCCCGTGTATGCAAATTTAGTACAGTTGGGATGGGAGACCAACCATGTATTCCCAATGCCCCTTTTGGCATAGAATTAGAATGTATGCCAGATTTCCGGATGATATTTTTATTTTGTGGGATGGACCTAGTACTGAGGTTGAACCATTTGTACAATATCTCAATAATACAACAGAATTTCTAAACTTTACATACAAGTTCGATGGTTCAGGTATCAATTTTCTAGATACGTACATTTTCCATGACAATAGTGGTTTTAGATCAAAGATTTTTCAAAAGAAAACGTTCTGCAATTCTTATTTACATTTTCAGAGCAACCACCCTATAACTCAAAAAAGAAGTATTGCGAAGGAACAAGCTATCAGGGTAGCATGCATGACATCACATCATGATGATGTAAAAAGTGAACTGGATAAATTTGTGTTATGTTCCAGGAGAGGGGATACCCCAAAGAATTTATGGAAATAATAGATGAAATATATAAAAAATGGGGTACTGTTTACAAACCACTGTTGGGAGTGGGTTTGGCCCCATCTAATACTGAATGTAAGATTGACACCAATAAGGTCTTGTATGAGAAAGCATGTACGTTACAATATAACCATCTTACTAAAAAATTAAGAATGCCTTTAGTTCCATTTGGAACATATTTTGGGTAAATAAAGATGTCTATGATAAAGTGGGTAAAGAACCAAAATCTGTATCTAGTACAGGAGCAAACCAAGAAGCTCCTCGAACATAGGATAGAGAACTGTAGTACAATAGATGCCAGTACAAGGCCTTGTGGAGCTTGCAGTCAATGCCCATTTTTAAGGAAAAATCATTACCCTAAACAACAGTTTACTTTAAAAAGGGTAATTGTAAGACTAGTAAAGTGGTCTATTTAAGTGTTTGCGCCACATGTTTTACTTTTATGTAGGCAAGACCGAACGTCCCTTAAGATGTAAAATATACGAACCTGTAAATGATATAAAAAATGGGAAGAATAGTGCACTGTATAAACATTCTCACACTTGTTCTAACTTTGATAAATTTTTATTTGGGATAGTGGAAATCATTAAATTGGATGATGGGGGGGGGGGGGACTAGAAAAATATTTAAAAAAAAAAACAGAAACAGAATGGCAGCTTAGGTTAGCTGCAATGTTCCCCCGAGGCTTCATTGATGCAATTTCTATTATTTCAATGTTACATGAAAAAGCAGATATACCTTATAGTTTGCTATATTGTATGTGGTTTTTTTTTAAAAAAAGTTTGGTTAAATATATTGAACCATTACATTGTTTAATACATGCTGCAAAAAGCTGCTTTGTGGTGATTCTAGGCTTTAATTAATTAATTGATGTGTGAAGGCAGTGGCAGCTGGTGACTTCAAATCAGAGAGGGGCTGCAGGAGACAGCTGAATGTGAGGGCCCAATGGGAAGGGGTGTTGCCAACTAGAAAGTGGCAGAGTTATACTCAAAACCACAAAAACTGGGACTTTAAATACACCGCCTGGGAGCCAAACCATCATTATGAGTCTCCAATCAAAAAATGAAGTGGAGAAGAAAAAAAAATAATTCAATGCATTGGCTTCATGATGACTTACTTAATATCTGGATGGAAGCAAAAAGGCTCTGAGGCATGAAAAAGTAAATTACATTTTAAATATATTACTGGAATTCCAGTCAAAATAAAGTATAAAAAAACAAGCAGTGCTCAACCCAAACCACTTCTCCTTGCACTGCAGTTCTAATTTTAATTTACATTCAGCTTTATTAAAGTACCAAGTAACATGCTGAAAAGTGACAATCTCTGTGATACCCCCACTTGTAAAAATGCTTCTTATCCAAAAAAGGCCTGCTGCCTGACAACAACTATCTATTTGTTTCATTGGGAAAACACCAGTAGAAAATGAACAGCAAACAAGAAACAAGCTCAAGATAAATTGCTTAAAGGATTACTGCACAGGTTATAGACCACATATGACATACAGGCATTTCTGTTTAGATTACGGGTAAAGCCTGCAAAGATAACTGCAAGTCTCCAACAAATGTAATGAGCTTTGACAAATACTGTAATCCTAAGGCTTATACGTTATCTAGTTATGTAAATATTCCCTGCATGGCAACAACAAGAAGGCTTTCAATGTTGGTAATTCTTTAACAGTATGCTTATTAAAGCTTGCTTGCATCTTACCATGTCAGGCAAGCTTACCTGATGGCCATTAAAGCATTGCTACTTAAACGCAGAGCAGCAGACACTGGAACAACATGCATTTTCTGAATAATAAGAAGCATAGATCAACAGTATAAAAATATGACAGAAAACCAGAACATTCTGCAAAATAAAGGACAGATGAAAAGCCACTGTAGTACTTGTGTCTACCTTGGATGGGAGATACTCTGCACACTTACACTGCATAACTGTTCCTTTCCTTGCTTGGACACATACAGAGTCACTACATGGGGGAGTGGGGTACAACAAGTATGTTGCAATTTAAAATGTCTCTGGCTGCCGATGATGGCCCCGACACATTTTTCATACCTCTCAAACTCAGAGCAAAAAATCTGGAAAAAGACATAAATAGAAGTAGAAATAAAGACAATTTTTAAATATTGCTCTTATAAACTTAGAAAGATAATAGAATAGTAGGTCTTGCATTATTATGAATTTTCTGAAGGATATGAAGTCTGAAACTCAAATGTCTCATTATTTTCTAACTTCAGTATTTAATGATTTACCACTAATTTGCCAGAAAACCACAATTTTATGAAAAACGGACCAAAAATGTGATGCAAAAATATAAAATAGCTACACAATACAGCTGGGAACCTGTCAAAGAAGGGATACTTTTTTTAATATTAGTAGACAAAATAAGAGTATCTACATGCATTTCGCATTTCTGAAATAAAAGTAATCTGTAACTGTGATCATTACAATCTATTAATTGTAAACCCTCCACATTTCTTCCTAAATTGCTATTTTGCGGAGGGATTATTAGGGGGAGAGCAACATTTTGAGCCTAAATCGAGGACAGTTGAAAGGTTTGGATATACCAAATTCTATAAAAAGTGATTTGCCCATACCCCTCAACCTCTTAATGCAGGAAATCTGGACAAGGCCAAATATATTGGGGGAAATAAACAGTACTAAAACTTGCTCCTGTATAAACAGTTGATAGAATAACATGTCTTGCTCTAGCATGCATTTTTCTGAAGGGTATGAAGACTGAAACTCAATGTCCATCATTATTTACTGACTTCATTCCTAAATGATTTGCCAGAAAACCACAAATTTTATGAGGAACAAACCAAAAATAATAAGCAAAAATCTATTTATTCTGTGAAAATCTAGACATTTAAGAGGTATAGTTCAGCCGGGAGAATTGTGCAGTAGAGATCCTACATGACGGACTTGGCTCCCTAGGTGTGGACAATAACTAACCCCCCCCAAAAAAAAATTGAGGATCTAAGAGAAGTGATTGCTTCAATCTGGCCTCATCACTTTCAGTAACCTTTAGACTCAATCAGTGAAAATATTCAGTAACAAAAAAAGTTTGTGCTTGTAGACAGTTGATTTAACTGGTTCCTAATTGAACACATTCAACAAAGAACTGGGAGGGGCGTACCTGAGCTGATCAGATAATCAATAAACACCTTCCTGATTGTATTAATTTTTATTCCTTGTATAATACAGTACAGTTGTTAGAGGGCGTTTTGAACATTTTTCCAGTAAACAATGAAACAAAATGCATGCACCAATAATGACAAAACTGCCCAATTCAGAACATTTCCATTATAAAAGTCTACTCAAAACATCTACAATCCACCAGTATCAGTAAATCTGCACAATCTCTGCAGAAGTAAAAGTCATCTAAATAATTCCAAATTAAAGAGATCTAACTAATGAAGAGGTTGCTGCTAGCAAGCAACTTTATATTTCATTGTTTCATCTACAAAGAAGTGCCTGTTGCCCTTTGGGAATAACTTGCCTATGTTACATTAAAAAAATGATAAGCTAGTAATATTGCAGTAGGGAATGGATTGCAAACTGATAACAGGTTCATAGTTATTATCTCCACCAAAGAGGACATTCTCAGGACTGCAGCATCTACCTCCTTTAAAAGTACAACACAGTACAGTATCAGCAATGCATCTACATACTGTAGGATTAGAACCCACAGCCTTCTGCATCAAAAGCAAGTATTCAACCTGTTATGCTATTAACAATACAAGCAGATGCAGCACTAAACGTCTCTTCCCCTGAAGCTCTCAGCTCCTTGTAAAATCCACTCAACACTCCACTGTATCTCTCAACTTTGAAGCACAAGAAAACTGGAAAAAGCACAGATTTATTGGGGGGGGGGGGGCAAAAGCCCAAAAACCAGTGGCACGTTTAAGCATTGCTTGTATGATCTTGGAAAGTTACTAGAATAAAATGCATTATCACCATGCATTTCATTGCCAAGTTTTGAACTCAGGACCCTGTGCACTGCAGACAGAGCAACATAACACATTGCCATATCAGCTGTTTCATGAAAGACAGGAAGACCGAAACTTAAATGGCTATCATTTAGTGGATTCAGTTCCACCATAGCTCTCAACCTCTGAGCACAGAGCACAAAACACCTGAACAAAGCTAGTAATGTGGGAATACAGCCTCCAAACATATTCAGTGAATTCGATTTTCACCACAGCTCTCAACCTCTTAGCACAAAAGACTGGACAAAGCCAGTAATGGGGGAATACAGTCCCCAAAATAGGGACACTTTTTAAATACTGATCTTATAAACTTAGAAAATTGCTAGAATAAAAGGTTTTGTTTTACCATGTATTTTCTGAATATGAAGTCTGAAATTAAAATGCCTTTCATTATTTAGTGAATTCAGTCCTTCACGGATTACAAAAATCCAGAAAACCACAGATTGTATGAGGAACAGAACAAAATGATTAGGCAAAAATCGGACCAGTTTCACAAGTGCTGGTGGGTAGGGAATTCAGGCTCTTGCTACCTGTAACCAAGGTACAGGGTTTGAGCCTGAGTAACTCTAGTTACCAGGTATATTTAACTGGGACACACACACACACACACACACACACACACACACACACACACACACACACACACACACACACACACAAAACCTGTATATTCCCTTGCAGCTTTGTTCCTGGAGACGTCCCTTCCCTTGCAATAAATACAAATTCCCTTCCCTTGCAGTGAGAGCCAATTGGTAGATAAACATGTCGTAGTTGACTGCAGACGTGGCAGCCTGATCTCCTTCCAGTCTATGTGGTTACAAACAGCATAAACCTCTGGGCATCTGTACACTGATGCCTTCTCTTCGTAATCCAGACTGGTCTAACAGTCTAGATTTACATAAACCCAGAACTCGCAGAGCATGTGTGCGCAGTTTGAATTCCCAGACTCTGCAGCTAATTCATTTTTAAAATTCTTTTTCTTTCATTTTACAGCTGGGGGGCTGCAGTCCTGCAGTCCGATAGCATGAGCCGCCCCTGTGTGAAGGTTTTGAACATTTCATTGGTGGAATTTCAATTGATGTTAGTATTTAAGCTGCCTTTTTTATACCTTCTTTGTTATGATGATGAAGTGCTCAATAATTGTGTTAATAAAAGACTTTTGTGGATTATAGCAGCTGTAGTGGTGATTACTTGGACTACATCTCTTATGTGCAGTATTTGCTGATCTCTGACTTTATTGCTGTTTTTTGAAATGTAATATACTCAAATTGAGAAAGAACTTTTGGCAATAGTATTTGCATGTTCAAAGTTTCATGATTATATTTATGGCCGAGCTATACAGATTGAAACTGATCACCAACCTCTAGTCACTATTTAAAAGAAGCCTATGCATTCAGCTCCAGTAAGATTACAATGAACGATGATCAGATTGCAAAAGTACAACTACAAAATGGTCTACACAAAAGGCATGGTCTATATAAAAGGCAAACTTCTTATCCAGATCACCGAGAAATACAACGGAACAGCTTAATGCAGAGAATTTTGACTTAGAAAAATTACATACTTCCATGATATCCATCACGAGACATGATGAGCTAAGAGATCATGCAAAGACTGATCCAGTTTTGCAGAAGCACAACCACTACATTAATGTTGGATGGCCATCAAAGCAATCTAGTGTGCCACCTGAAGTGCAAATTTATTTTCCTTACAGAGATGAAATGTTGATGGAAGATGGCATTATTTTCAAAGGTCCTAATATTGTTGTTTCTGCTTCCTTACAACGTGAATACATCCAGATTTAGCATCATAGTCACCCAGGTTCCAAATCTACCAAAAGAAGGGTGAGAGGACTAGTATTTTGGCATTCTCTAGCAAAAGATATTGATAAAGTACTTTTCCTTGTCCAGTATGCAATAGTACTAAACTGCATTTGCAAAAAGAACCACTTCAGCCAAGTCAAGTTCCTGAACTACCTTGGTCAGCGGTAGCAAAGGACATATTTCAGCCAAGTCAAGTTCCTGAACTACCATGTTCAGTGGAAGCAAAGGACATATTTCAAGTGGAACAATCAGCTTTACTCAGTGGCGGCTGGTGACTTCAAATTAAAGGGGGGCTGCAGGAGACAGCTGAATGGGTGGGGCCAATGGGAAGATGTCTGGTCAACTGGAAAGGGGTGGAGCTATGCTCAAAAACACAACAACTGGAACTTTAAATAAATAAACTGCCCTGGGTGCCAAACCATCATTACGAGAGTCCAATCAAGACAAAATGAAGTGTAGAAGAAAAAAAAATATTTCAATGCATTGGCTACATGACAGCTTACTTAATATCTAGATGGAAACAAAAAGGTTTTGGGGCATGAAAAAATAAATTACTTTTTAAATACATTACTGGAATACTAGTCAAAATAAAGTATTAAAAAAACAAGCTTCTCCTTGCACTGTAGTTCTAATTATAACTTGTATTCAGCTTTATAAAAGTACCAAGTAACATGCTGAAATTAGAAATCTCTGTGATACCCCCACTTGTAAAAAACAAGCAGTGCTCAACCCAAACCACTTCTCCTTGCACTGCAGTTCTAATTTTAATTTACATTCAGCTTTATTAAAGTACCAAGTAACATGCTGAAAAGTGACAATCTCTGTGATACCCCCACTTGTAAAAATGTTTGTTATCCAAAAAAGACCTGCTGCCTGACAACAACTATATACTTGTTTCATGGGGGAAACATGATCAAAGTAAAAAATGAACAGCAAACAAGAAACAAGCTCAAGATAAATTGCTTAAAGGATTCCTGTACAGGTTATGGACCACAGATGATAGATTGGCATTCTGTTTAGTTTATGGGTAAAGCCTGCAAAGATGACTGCAAGTCTCCAACAAAGATAATGAGCTTCTTAAAATAATGTAATCCTGTCCTTTATTACCAATACTGTCATATGCATTTTAATACTTAAGGCTTGTACATTATCTAGTTATGTAAATATTCTTTGCATGACAACAAAAAGGCTTTCAGTGAAGGTAATTAAACAGTATGCTTTTTAAAGGTTACTTGCATCTTACAATCTCAGACAAGCTTACCCGATGGTCCTTAAAGCATTGCTACTTAAATGCAAAGCAACAAGGCACTGCGACAGCATGCATTTTCTGAATAATAAGAAACATAAATCAACAGTATAAAAATATGACAGAAAACTAGAACATTCGGCAAAATCAAGGACAGATGAAAAGCCATTGTTGTACTTGTGTCTGCTTTGGATGAGGGAATACTCTGCACACATACACTGCATAACTGCTCCTTGCCTTGCTTGGACACATCCAGAGTCACTACATGGGGGAGTGGGGTGCAACAAGTATGTCACTATTTGAAATGTCTCTGGCTGGCGGTGATGGCTCTGACACATTTGTCATACCTCTCAACCTCAGAGCAAGAAATCTGAATAATGCCATACATAGAAGTGTAAGGACAATTTTTAAATATTGCTCTTATAAATTTAGAAAGATAATAGAATAAACTTGCATGAATCAGTAAATGAATGTGGACATTGTTTTTCTTTACTTTATCCCATGACATCCAAACACAAATAAATAAATATTGTTGCAGCAGCACCAAACACGCTGCTTATTTGAGAGATTTTCATCTTTTTTATTCATGAACATTATCAGAGAAAAAGTTAAAGTCAAACTCTCTACTTTTTAAATCACTCCAGGTATGCAACACGTTCATAGGTTAGTACTAAGCTAACTGCCCTTGTGAGCCATTTTAAACCTAGCCAATTATCCCTTGTAAGACTCAAACCCTGAACCTTGTGTTTGTAAGGCAAACACCTTAACCATTAGGCCACTCTCCTAACCCTTAAATGATATGTGCTATTGTTGGGCTTGAACCATGATTGCCTGTTTGATAGGCGGATGCTCTAAACACTACACTATTAACATGTACAACATGTGATCAGAAAAACACAGGCAAAAATCATTTTAACTTTCTTAAATAGTCTTTAATCTAACTGTGCCATTTATACAAAGTGGAATAATGGCAGCAAATGCCATTGCCAAAATAATTACTTGGCTTCCAACACATTACTAAAAATGTCCCCTTTTAAATCCATTTCAGACTTCACAATTGCTAAAGATGTAAAGTGCAACAAAACAACAATTCTGTTTGCTTCTCTTCCCATATTTGTTTTTCCCCATATCTTTTCTGTACTGTGTCCATCCCACCACCCCTTAGCTCCTTTTTACCTCCTGTAGGGCTTATTTTATGCCCTAATGCTAGTTCATATAACCAGTTTAACCACACTGACTTTTTTTGCTATACTGTCTCTTCTTTGCTCCAGTGGCACAACAGATAATGTTGTTGCCTCACAGCAACAGGATCCCACATTCCATTCTTGGCTGGGGTACCTTCTGTGTGGAGTCTGCATGCCTTCCCTGTGTTTTTGTGGGTTTCTTTCTGGTGCTCCGATTTCCATCCACATTCCAAAGACATGTGGTATCTGGACTGGACACTATAAACTGGCCATAGGTGTTAGCATGCATGCAAGTGTGTGGTATGGAACAGCAGCCATGCCCGAGTTAGCCACCTGGTAGTGTAAATCTTGGATCTTGATGACTGTCACTGTTGAAGTGACACCCTGACCCCCTATGCAAAAAGGGAAAAAGGAATTGTGGATAGATAAGATGTCTCTTCTTTGCTCCCTTGTCCATAGCCCTGAGGACTCCATCACTTACCCATAGCCCTGAGGACTCCGTCACTTACCCATAGCCCTGAGGACTCCGTCACTTACCCATAGCCCTGAGGACTCCGTCACTTACCCATAGCCCTGAGGACTCCGTCACTTACCCATAGCCCTGAGGACTCTGTCACTTACCCATAGCCCTGAGGACTCCGTCACTTACCCATAGCCCTGAGGACTCCGTCACTTACCCATAGCCCTGAGGACTCCGTCACTTACCCATAGCCCTGAGGACTCCGTCACTTACCCATAGCCCTGAGGACTCCGTCACTTACCCATAGCCCTGAGGACTCCGTCACTTACCCATAGCCCTGAGGACTCCGTCACTTACCCATAGCCCTGAGGACTCCATCACTTACCCATCCCTTAACTTCTTTTCTATTGATTTGTTCCCAGCCTCCTAACTTAGCCTTGATCACTTCCTCCCACACAGCATAATCCATTCTTTTACTGTCTCTCAACTTTGTCTTTATCTTTTCCACATAAGTAATCTTTTTAATGAATTACAAACGTTTCTATATTGAAGTTCAACAACCAAGGCTCTGGAGTCTTATCTTAACTCCGGTTTTGTCACAATCGTATTTGCTTTTGTCCTATTTAGCATCCTGAGTACTAGGGTGGTTCTAAATTTGATGGTTCAATTAATTACAATAATGTATCACTTAAGACATGCCTGCTTTTAAAATACAGTCAAAACCAAAGTAAATCACAAAAATGCACACATGAAACAAGTGGAGATAAAATTGACAGTATTTCTGAAACCTTAAAATTATTCAGGGAAAAACACATTCTTCCATTCTGTAAAAGCATAATGACGCATTTAGTACATTAAGCTCTAACATCCATAAAGCCAGCAAAATGCTTCTCTCTTCACAACGTATTCTAGAAAAATGCTCTCCGCTATTGCATTAGCACGCAGAACCACATCAATTTAGTACATAATCACACGGATGAACACATAATTTTTACAGAAGCAGGAAAATGAAATCTCCTACAATATATCAGAAAAAAAAGCACGTCTCTGTGAGATGCCATAGCATGGCAATAGGCACATTTAAAATTCATTACAAGGCTTGGACTACTGGTGAGGCTTCTGTTTCACCAATGCAGATGTGAAGAAAACTGCTAAGTACAGGAGCACCAAGCTTGTTTTTTTTTTTACATCATATTCTTAATTTCACTGACTGCAGACACAACAGCAGGGACCACAAGCATTGCAGCAATCAAAGCAATTTACGCCAGTATCAGCAGAATTACAAACTAGTGCAAACAGAAATTATGAACCCAAAGTTCAAATGAATTACAAATAAATGGAAAGAATACTAGGTTACCAAAAAGTATTCTGAATGCATTGTAAAAAGTGGCAGAAGAGCAAACAGAAGATGGATTAGTCCCCCGATCTCAAGGTGAAGTCCTCCATTGTATAGCTCCAAAGTACGTCCCCGATAAGTCCTTCCTACGAGGCCAGCCTGCGGACGTTGCAGTCTGATCCCTTTCTCAGTCTATGCAGTTATAACTAACTGCATAGACTTCTTGGATGCTCTTGACTGCTGTTTCTAATCCGGACTGCTGCTGAATCAGTCCGGAGCTCTGCACATGCTCCGGACTGGTTCAGCAGTAGTCTGGGTCAGAAATGTCTCGTGTGTGCATGCGCAAAGGTCCGCGATTTTTGTCCATTTTTGTTTTATTTTCTTTCTTCATATTTTTTCATTTTCTTTCTTTCTTTTACAGCTGGGGGGGCTGCAGTCCAATAGCACGAGGTGCCCCTGGCATTACTTGGTGTTGGCAGACTCTTATTCAAACTGGTTTGAGATCAATTTACTACCTAACTTAATGTCCACTGCCATCACCAAGTTGAAACATCTTTTCTCTGTCCATGGTAGTCCACACAAAGTTATTACTGACAATGGTACCCAATTTACCAGTCAGTTATTTCAGAAATTTGCAAAAGAATGGGACTTTGTACATGTTACTAGTAGTCCAGAATACCCACAGTCAAACAGACTAGATGAACATGCAGTATAGAGTGCAAAGCATGATAATACTGATGTCTTTTTGAATTTACTCAGTCTCAGAAACATACTCCGTGACGATATAATTTGTTTGTCTGCTCATGATAATACTGATGTCTTTTTAAATTTACTCAGTCTCAGAAACATACACCGTGACGATATACTTTGTTTGTCTGCTCAGAGAGACTTCTATCTAGGCAAACCAGAACATTGCCTATCAGTTACAGTTTGTTGAGGCCTAAAGCTAAGCACAACAGAACAATCAAAGCCCAACTATTCAGAAAGCGTTCTTTCCAAAAGTCCAGCTATGATAATCGAGCAGATTTCTTCGGCCATTGAAAGGGAGTGAGTCAGTGAGGATACAAATGGCAAAACGTTTAGACTGGATTTGTCAAGTAACATGTATACGTGTCGAGCTGAGATCCTACTTTGTGGAATCTGAGGGTGTGGTGTACAGGAGAACTAGCAGACATCATCTTCCTGTATCAGAATCAAGTAATATCACAGAATTGTTACTATGATACAGACTCCAGATCTCAGAGCAATTTAGACAATGTTCCTGTTGCAGAACGTCCTAATTTCTACTTCCATTCCTGATAATGTTACTGATATCCCCAAAGTTAAATATTCAGCAGAGACAGTCCCAGTTGCTAGACCTAGTTCTTCTATGTCACACAATTTGGTTGATTTCCAGACCTGCTGTGAAATACACAGCAACCTGGACATGATTGTCTATATGTATTTAGTTCTGTAGAATTGCATGTCAAAGGATTATTTTGTATCAACTGCATGTCAGTTAATGTCAGTAGTGAAGGACTCATTTCTGAAAAGAGGGAGAATACAGAACAATGTGTGTGTGTGTGTGTGTGTGTTGTACCTTTAAGAAGTATTTAAAGGACAGCGCGTGCATATAAGTAGCAAGCACATGGTAGCTTCATGCTATTTTGAGAGTGCAGCCAGAAAGTGAGCATGTATGAATGTGAAAGCTAGATAGATTAACTTATAAACAAAGTTAAAGTTATTAAGCCTCAGTCCTGAGGTGTTGTACAAAATAAAGCTGCTTGAACAGAACCCACAGATGTTTGTTTTGTCCTGACCAGACGAGTGACATTAAGGACATGTAATTTGACATTTTAGCACATTTTCTATAAAAAGTGTTAAAAAGGGAAGTTTGCTATCAAAGTGACTGAATCAACTGATATCAAAGAGAATGCACAACTTATGGTTGATATTTGATATGTTGATGAAAAATGCAATGCAGAAAAAATTGTTTTGTACAGAAATCCCTTGTCACACACAGAAGAGAGGTTTAAAGTGACACCAACCTTCTCTACGAAGAAGGTTAACACAGGGACATACTGTTAGTATTTTCACAAATAATGCAGTTCCCATGACCGGTAAATCAGAGGGATTTCTGGCCAAGATTGAGCCACAAATCCTGATGTGCACAACAAGCCACTTCTTTCAGCTTCAAGCACTCGTTGCAAAATTTTACCAGAAGAACGTAATGCATTGTTTACACCTGTAAAACTTTCTTCTTTATTAAGTCACAGTTATATTTACAACAATCATGACCTGAGTAAGTCTGAAATGATGACAGTCAATCACAAAGATTTGCTTCTACATGACAGTTGAATTGTGGCAATATTTTGTCATACACACGAATTCGGAGAACAAGTGAAGGTATTTCATGTTCATGTCTGGTTTGATTTTATTTTGTCTTGATGAAGACATGGCAGGTAAATCTAGAAAATTTAGCAGAAGTGTTAAGATAATAAAACAGTTATTTAGGGCTTTCATCCCTTAACTCATCAGAATAAAAAATAAAGATACATTTAGAATGCAATTAAAAAAAACACGTGATAATCACCAGTTCGCCTATCATAAATGAAGCACATTGGCAACTGAAATGCTACCATTTATTCCTGAAAAACCACCTGGCAGAATATGTTGAACTTGGGTGTTTTCCCAGGGTTAAAAATGACATTTCAATTGTCCCATGCTTAAATTAAGGAGAGTTAGAATGTGATTACCAGTGAACCAAGTTTTAATTGCTTTATAAAAGGTTTATATTGAGGGTTTTTATTCTGATGAAGGTCTGTTTGAGTTAAGTGATGAAAGAGCACAGCTGTGTAGTTTACTTAGTAAAATAGTACATGTTCCAAATCAATTACTGTTGTAGTAGTCACTACATATGGAATGTGCCCTGACAAAGATATTGTAGATCTGAGTGTAAAGTGTGTGTGCTTTGCGAGGCTGTATGTGCTCTTGCATAACTTGCACATGTGCACAACCTTAGTACCATTTTGATAGAGCAGCTAGGGAGTAAGCATGCATGATCATAGTCATTAATCGTATACAAGTTACTTAAGTTACAGTCAACAGTAGTGATGTGTTCATATGTAATAAAGCTGCTTGAACAGAACTCATGAAGATTCATTTATTCGTGTCCTAACATGAAAGTGACATGGCGTCAGAACTGGGATGTAAGAGAAGAGAAAAGACCATTCTGAGCCATGAGATGTAGAGATGACAGCGAAGGTAAAACCAAGAGAAAACAGCACAAGCATAGCCAGATAGAATCAAAGGTAATGAGAAAATAAATTATTTACTCGATGCAAAAGACAATAAAGGGGCATTTACAAGGACAAAAACCACATTATCAGGCAAGCAGAAAGTATGAAAAGTTTATTAACTAAAGAAAATGTTTAAAATAAATGTATTTGATGAACCGATTAACTCTAAGCATAACAATTATGTTTAAAGCAGAAAACAAGTATGTTTAAAGCAAAACAAGTGTGTTTGAAGCAAACTTGGACATTTGTAGAGTAAAACGAGCACAAGAAAATTATGTTGGGCTTGAAGAGGGCTTAAATGAGCAAAACAATTGTAATAAGAGGGGGGAAAAGGCACATTAAGCTTAAGCAAGGTGACTGCATGTGTTTGGGCATAACTAGGACTTTCTATTGTATCAAGGGTATAATTAAAGTTATTCAAAATATCTCAGAGTATGTAAAATGGCTTACAGTGTATGCTTATTACTGTGCATGTATTTCGAAGAGTTTTGCAAAGTGCAAATATTTCATGCAATCCAGTCAAAGTATAGCTATTTCAAAAAGGTTCTTGTGCTGGGTGTGTCTAGTCACAAAGTGCCACCATTACAGAGTGCTTCTTGTACTGTAAAGAGTTGTTTAGCAAGGTACCACCATTTGGGGAACATTTCAGTGTGCTGTATGCAGTTATTTGCAAAATACAATTACTTCGAAAGTTACTGAGTTTTTGGCAACAGATGGTCAATTTATTTGTGTTGTGAAGTTGCTTGACATGTTTCTTACACTGATAAGAGGTTTTTTTTTTTTAAAAGATTACATTACAAGAATATTACAGTGCTTGTGAGTTATTCAGTTGCATCTAAAGTTCTCAAATGTTTCTTAAAGTGACGACTTTAACAAGCATTTCTGGGGTCTATATCACCACATCGAAATGTGAATTCTTTGAAAACAAAAACATCAACATGTAAAGTGTGAAATACCAAAAGTACGAATGGCAACTCGCATGAATTTTTTCCCAGGGAAAAAAAAAAATCGCTTGCCCATTATTTGGAATTTGCCCTTTTCTACACTTTAGAGGGATCTTTGAGTTGGAATATTTAGTTAGGGGGGGCAAAGTCCCTCTCTTGATTAGGGTTTGAGAGTTTGTTTTGGTGCTGGTCGGCAGAGCGAATATTTTCCCTGGGAAAAAATGTGCTGAAGTGGCTGTTAGTACTTTTGTAGGTCACTGTTTACGTGTCGATGTTTTCGTATTCAGAGAATTCATGTTTCCATGTGGTGATAAAGACCTGCATTTCTGCCTTTACCAATAAAATTCACAAGTGATGATAAATTACTTTAGCATTTCTGCCTTTACAGATAATATTCTGAAAGCATCAAAAAGTTATTTTGCAAAGTTCAGTAAAGCATTAAGAAGTTATTTCACAAAGTTCGGTAAAGTATCGAAAAGCCCAGGAATTTTATTTTGCAAAGTCCAGTTATCCAAATGTACTACAAGTTCATTTATTCTCATAATTCTGACTAACGAGAATATAAGTTCAGAGAACGAAGGCATTGGACAAGTTCTGTTTATGCCAGAAACTTCTGCATATGTGTGTGTGTGTGTATATTCCTGCTTATTTGCAAATAAACCCCTTCGCTGGTATGTGTTAATATGGTAGAGTTTGAAAATCCCTACCACTTGTGTTTGATCAGAATATTGTAGAGAACTGGAGAATACTTGAGCAAGAGTACGATATTTTCATACAAGCAGCTTATGCAGATAGAGATGCATGCACCAGGGCATTCATTTTGCTAAACCTAGCTGGGTCAGAGGCCATAGAAAGAAATCATTTATTTGTTTATGCACCAGCAATATATGAAGGATAAGGTGATGAATGCCATATTGTTGCACAAGCTGAATCAAGGCAAGACCCTGACTGTTTGAAGCACAGGTTTAGAGAGATGCGGAACCCCCAGACAAATGTTACATTAGAGAGGCATTTGTTTTACACAAGAGATCATAAACCAGGGAAAACACCTGCAGCTTATATAAATGACTTGAGAAACAGAGCTAAGACATTTCAGTTTGGTGATCTAAAAGATGAGCTGATAAAGTAGAGACTTGTATGTGGTATTAATAGTGCTGCCATGAGAAAGATTTTAATTTGTGACCGTGATTTAACACTGACCAAAACCATAGGGGTTTGTCAAATCCATGAAGTAACAGAAAAACATACAAGTATGCTTGCAAGTGATAAAAGTATGGGTTCAGTTGGCTCTAGAACACATGTAGACAGTATGCAACACATGACAAACAAGAACAGGCTTAAGCATGTGGCAGCCACAGGATTTCCAAAGAAGCCATGAGGTCTTCTAGAAAGTTCCAGGAAAAGCGTAAACTCCTGCGCCAGCTCAGTGCAACACAAGCATGAATCAGCAAAACCTAAATCTAGCTTTAACTGTCACAATTGTGGTGTGAATCATGAGTCTAAAAGAGAGTAGCAGTTAGCATTTGGTCAGCTATGTCACAAATTTAGAAAAGGAAACCATTTCCAAAAGTTTTGTAAATCAAGTAGGCCTCACACAGTTGTAAAGAAAAGTTGCGCAAAGAAGAAAGTTGATCAGATAGAACCAAAACATTCAGCTTTCTATGCAGATGCTGTATCAGTGCTTGGTGAAAGAGTTGGTGCAGTAAACCTGTTGACAAGGAGTGTGTTTTGTACAGTCTGGATTAATGGAAAATCCACAGCTCAAAGTAGACTCTGGGTAAAAGTGTAACGTTATATCAGTGGGCATAATAAGAACTAACAAACAACTCAGTGTAACCGGTAGTGTGCGACTTGTTGCAAAGGTGCAGTGATACTTCCGTGTTATTTGACTGAGAACTGTTACAACATGTTATTCTATGTAGTCCAAAGGCCAGTGCAATCATTATTGGGTCTCAAAGACAGTTTAAAAATGAATCTGCTTTCTTTTGCTAAAGAAGTTAATTATGTAAGTGCAGTTCCGTGTTCCAATTTCTCCAAAGGCATTTTCTCCGAGTATGCTGATGTTTTATCCAATTGTATATTCCATGAAGTTAGACCCAGATCACTCCAGTGGTCAGACCAGAAGGAGAGTTCCAATAGCTATGCAAGATTAAGTAAAAGCTCAGCTGGATAAAATGGTGCAGCAAGGTACGATTCATCCAGTCACTGAACCAACTGAATGGGTATCGTCCATTGTAAGCGCTCACAATAAAGGCTCAGATGAAATCAGGATATGCATTGACCCAAGAGATTTGAACTAAGCATTAAAAAGACCTCATCATCCAATGCGCACAAATGAAATTGCAGCTGTAATACCAAATGTCACTGTATTTTCTGTTTTGGATGCAGACAATTCATTTTGACAAGTGATGCTAGATCACAAATCCTCATTTCCAACTACTTTTGGTACTCTGTTTGGTAGATACAGATTCCTAAGGATGCCATTCTGAAAGTGAAGTTTTTCAGCATTTAATGGAAGAAATTTTTTTCAGGTTATCCTTGTGCCATTATGGTAGACGATCCGTTGGTGGGAGGCAATGGTGAAGCAGAGCATGACAGAAACCAAGAAAGTTCTCGACAGAGCACGTGCAGTAAACTTAAAGCTCAATCCTCTGAAGTGCAAATTCAGACTTTCAGAAGTTACGTATGTAGGACATTTGTTTACAAGTACAGGCTTGAGACCAGACCCGACAAAGCAAACAGCTATTTTACAGACGTTGGTACAGGTAATATACAGAGTTTACAGCATTTTTTGGGCATGGTCAACTATTTAGATAAATTTATACCAGACTTCAGTAAGTTAACAGCATCTTTAAGAGAGCTAACATGCAAACATATTGCATGGTCCCAGATGGAACATTATCAGAAGTCATTTGAAGAGCTTAAGCAGAAATTTACCACCCCACCTACATTAAGATACTGAGATGTGAACAAACTAGCTTTTCTGTCCTTCGATGCTTCAGACCAGTAGCCTATGCATGTAGAACACTAACCCGAACTGAGATGCAATATGCTCAAATTGAGAAAGAGCTTTTGGCTATGGTATTTGCATGCTCAAGTTTCACAGCTATATTTATGGTCGAGCTATTCAGATTGAAACCGATAATCAAACTAGTTACTATTTAAAGAAAAGCCTATGCATTCTGCTCCTGCAAGATTGCAAAGAATGATGCTCAAATTGCAAAGTACAATTGCAAATTGGTCTACACCAAAGGCAAGTTGCTTTACTTCGCTGATACTTCATCAAATCTCCTAGAAACACAACAGAAAAGCTTGATGCAGAAACATTTGACTTTGATGTGATGTCAGTGCATAATTTTTCCACCCCCAGACTTGATGAGCTAAGAGATCACACTCAAACTGATGGAAAGAAAAGGAAGAACAGCAGTCCGTTACCGCTGAGCAAACAGGGGTGACGCTGAAATCAAGAAGTAAATGGACACTGTTCATTTTTTTGATTATATTTTATCATCAGCTTGTATTAATTTATTGAACAAGGGTTTACAGTTTGTACCTGTGTCAGTTGATAATGTAGTAGAAGCATTAAGTGACCTTAGGATCTTCAGTAAAAATGTTAGTTTAAAACTAATTTTAAAGATTTAATGACGGAGAGTGTATGTGAGTTTAAAAAGTCTAGTACAGTTATACCAATTAATTGTCCGGTCATTAATGCTTTTTTAAATGTATGTGAACATGAAATACAGCAATTGTATGATACCAAACCTAAGATGATAAAAAGGTTTTATAATTTAACATATGAAGAATATAAAGCATTAAACGAATTAAACAAGAATAATCAAATAGTATTGAAACAGGCAGATAAGGGAGGTGCAACTGTTGTGTTTAGTAGGCAGTATTAATAATTGAATTTCTATCAGATGCTAGTACAGTTAAGAAAATAAACTTTGAAGACATTAAAAAGTTGATAGCTGAAGTTAATATGCTTATATATGATGCACAGTTACAGGGTGATATTACACTAGAATTGTTTATCTTTCTAACAGTGCCAGGTCTACGAACGCCTATCATCTATGGTATTCCACAAATCTATGTCCCGGCCCCCAATGAGACCAATAGTTTCAGATAGGGGCTGGGTCACAGAGCCACTTTCTATATCTGTACAAGGCATTTTGAGTAAATATTTACCACTTTGAAAGAGCTATATAAAAGATACAGGAGATTTCCTTGTTAAATGATATCAATGGCATAAAAGTAGTAAGGTAGTGGATGATTTTCTGATGGTTACACTCGACATAAGCTTCCTCTTCACTGTGATTTCAAATATGTATGGCATCAACTCGATACGTGAATTCCTGTGTAAGAATTCAAAAATGAATGGTAGACCAATAGAAAATATGTGCAGCATGATAGAGTACTAAAAATGCTTTCCTATTTGCAAACTTCTGGAGTAGCCATTGGTATGCCCATGGCTAATATGCATGCTAATATGACATTGAATGAATGGAAATGCGAATTTATATATGGGAATAAAAATCAGTATATTGACAGAGTGTTGTTCTATCAGTGTTTTGTAGAGGATTGCTTTTTACTTTGGAAAGGAAAGGAGGAGCTTCTGAAAACGTTTATTGAATATTTAAATAGCAGCACTCCTTTTCTAAAATTTATAATCAATTGTTCTAATAATGTAAGATCGTACCTGGATGTAATATCGTACCTGGATGTACAGCTTACTAATGTTTCTGGTGTAATTAATACCAGTGTTTACAAGAGTGTTCAGGTAAACACATGCACACATTAATAGTATGCATGTTAAGCATGTTTTTCTTGGGATTGTCAAGGCACAGTTTCTACGAATAAGTAGGTTAAACACTGATAATTTGAAATGCATAGAGCAGATGGAAAAAATGATTTGTGATTTTATTAATAGAGGGTACAATAAAAATCTAGTATCTGAAATTATGAAGGAAACATTTTATAACAGGTTAACAATTGCCCCCCCCCCCCTTTTTTTAGTGATATAACAGCAGATAATTCACTCGGGGTAAACAACAAGGATAAAACACCTAATATGGGTTATATAACTACATATAATAGGATGACCATAAATGTAGAAATTATCATTAAGAGAAATTGGCGGATATTTACCTCTATGCAGGAATTGGAAAACTTATTGGGGAATAGGCCTTACTTTACATACAGGAATAGTATGAATCTACGAAGGCAACTCTGTTATAAG